>NW_026112312.1:0-22500 GCF_024679095.1 Eriocheir sinensis | reverse complement strand
TAAAAACATCGAACATAAGGAGTCTACAAGTGGTTGGTTGACCTGTACAAGACAGCTTCTGTAAACGTAATCAGCACCTTACCTCACTATCCATGAATTTATACAACCTCTTCTTTAACGTATCTATGGAATTAGCACTCAGAACATGACTGTTAAGCCTGTTCCACTCATCCACGACTCTTCTTGTGGTAAACCAATTATTGCCTGCCTTTAATAATAATAATAATAAGAAAAAGAAGAAGAAGAAGAAGAAGAAGAAGAAGAAGAAGAAGAAGAAGAAGAAGAAGAAGAAGGAGAATGAAAATAGGCAGAAGAGAAGAAGAAGAAACACAAAAGAAGAAGTAGAAGAAGAAAAAGAAGAAGAAGAAGAAGAAGAAAAAGAAAAAGAAAAAGAAGAAGAAGAAGAAGAAGAAAGAAAGAAAATGAGAAAGAAAAAGAAAGAAGAAAATAAAAGATGCAATAAAAGACGCAAAAAAGAAAAAGAAAAAAGAAAGAGGAAATTCTAAGAAACTGAGAGAGTTAAGAAAAGGAGGAAGAGGATGATTTGCAGTAAGAGATGAGGAGAAAACATAAGGAAACAAAGAAACATGGGCAGAAAATAACCCAAAGAGGAAAGAAGAAGATAAGGCAAGGATGAAGAATGAGATAGGAAGAATATAGGGAGGGAAGGAAGGAAGATATAAGGAAAAGGAAGAAAAAGAACATTTGAAAAGAAGAAAAGGAGCATTGATAATAAGCAACAGATGAAGAATAAGAAGGAAAAAAAGAGAAAGAACAACAAAACGGTTATGGATGAGAAGAAAAGAAAGAAAAGGAACACAGGAAGAAGAGGAGAAAAAGAAGAGGAGAAAGCGAAGTAAGAGAAAAGAGAAAAAGAAAAAGGGAAAAAAATAGAAAACGGTAGAAAAGAAGTAAGAACATTAAGAGAACAAGAGCATTAAGGAAGTTGTTGTTGGGGTTGGAGGAGGAAGAAGAGGTGGGAGAGGAGGAGGAGAAGCAGGAAGAGCAAAAAGGAGAATCAGAAGAGGAGAGGAGGAGGCGGAGGAGAAGGAAGTGGAGGAGGAGAATCAGGGAGAGAAAGAAGAAGCTGGAAGAAGAGGGGGAAGAGGTGGATAAGGAGGAGGAGGTAAAAGAAGAAGAAGAAGAAGAAGAAGAAGAAGAAGAAGAAGAAGAAGAAGAAGAAGAAGAAGAAAAGTAAGTAGAAAATTGTTACCTCTTGACAGAAGCCAATAATTATCCATTACGAAGAGAGAGAGAGAGAGAGAGAGAGAGAGAGAGAGAGAGAGAGAGAGAGAGAGAGAGAGAGAGAGAGAGAGAGAGAGAGAGAGAGAGAGAGAGAGAGAGAGAGAGAGAGAGAGAGAGAGAGAGAGAGAGAGAGAGAGAGAGAGAGAGAGAGAGCAGTGACCTCCCCTGCAGTCACGTGACCTCTCTTGACCTCTCGGCATGACACTTCGCAGGCCACGCTGACCCTCAAGTGGCAGCTGTCGTGTTCCTCTGCCACTTACCCCTTTACCTCCTCCGCCCTCCCCTCCCCTGCCCCTGCCCCGCCCCCCTACCATCACACGCTCTCCTCACTCCCCCCTTACTCACCCTCCACACCATCCCTGCCCTTGCCACCCTTCCCTGCCCCGCCCTCTCCACCCCAAGCATCTCCCCATACTTTACCTAACACCTCTCTCTCTCTCTTTCGCTTCTGTCTTCTCCCCACTCAAAACCTCTCCCCGTAGCCTCTTCAGCACCCTTCTTCCTCCCCTCTCTTCCTGTACTCTCCCCCAACACTTTTCTTCTTTCCTACTACCTTCTCCTTTTCTCCCCTCTCCCCATACTCTCCCCCAAAACCTTTCTTCTTTCCTGATACTTGCCCCTTCCCCGCCCTCCACTCCCCCCATTTTCCATACCCTCCCCAACGCCCTCCTCTCCCTCTGCTACTTGGCCCTCTTCTCCCCTCTTCCTCTCCCCATACTCTCCCCATCCCATGCCCTACTCTACACCCTTTTTTAGACTTAATACTTGTTTCTCCTCTCCCCTTTCCCCGTCACTCCCTATCCCCACCCTTCATAACACCCATATTGCTTTGCCTCGTCTCCCCTTTCGTCACTTCTCCTTCCACCTCTTCACTCCCTTCACCTCCTCTCCCCCCCTTCACTTTTTCTCCTCCAACCTCTACGCTCCCTTTCCTTCCCTTTCCTATCCCCATATCCAGGTTTCCTCACGCCCTTCATAAGCCTTATCTCTCCCCTCCATCCCCTCTCATCTCTTTCTCTTTATCTTCTCTCCCTAACCTCCCCATTTCTCTCCCTCTCGTCTCCTCTCCACTCTCTTCCCTTCTAAGCCTCTCTGTTCTGACCCTTCCTCTCATCTCTCTTTTACCTCCTCCCCTCTCCTCCCCTCTCCTCTCTCCCTTCCATCCCCTCTCATCTCTTCCCCTTTATCTCCTCTCCCTAACCTCCCCATTTCTCTCCTTCTCCTCTTCACTCTCTCTCTTCCCTTCTAAACCTCTCTGTTCTGCCTCTTCCTCTCATCTCTTCCCCTTTATCTCCTCTCCCTAACCTCCCATTTTCTCTCCCTCTCCTCTCCTCTCCACTCTCTTCCCTTCTAAACCTCTCTGTTCTGCCTCTTCCTCTCATTTCCCTGTTATCTCCTCCCCTCCCTTCTCTATTTCTCTTCCCTCCTCCTTTTTCCTTCCTCCCCTCTTCTCCCCTCCCCTCCCCTCCCCTCTCTCCCCCCTCATCACCTTCTCTCACCTGGTCATTATAATTATGCCGGCGCGTGATGTCTTGTTATTAGGGTCACCTGTTGTACCGTTTGATGATGGGTTACTTTACCTCCTCCTCCTCCTCCTCCTCCTCCTCCTCCTCCTCCTCCGCTTCCTCCTTAAGGGCGAAGTGCCGTTGATAAATAATAATTGGCAGTAATAAATTGGTGATAATCAGGAGTTTTGGCGACACAGGGATTAAGTGAAACCAATTTGACGAAGAGGAGGAGGAGGAAGAGGAAGAGGAGGAGGAGGAGGAGGAGGAGGAAGAGGAGGATGTTGCTGTGGTATGTGGCTTTCTGTTGCCTGGTAGCTGTTTTTTTTTTTGTCTGTTTGCTTTGTTTTGCTTTCTTTTACGTGTGTGTAGTAAGAGTATCTATATTACGTACATATATACATACATACATACAGAGAGACAGACAGACAGACAGACAGACAGAAAGAGAAACAGGAAGATAGATAGAGAGACAACCCATTTACACACCTAACTCTCTATCTATCTATTTTTTTATATCTTTATCTGTCTATCAATAGGTGAATCTATCTATCCTTCCATCTATCTATCCACACCATATTTTGACTCCCTTGAAGACAGACGAATGAACTCAGACGCAGACGGATAGACAGACATACATACAGACAGACACGAAGTTAACACACACTCAGCTGTTTGATTTACGTTTTGAGAAGAGAAGGAAGAAGAACAGGTCAGTTCCCTCCTCCTCCTCCTCCTCCTCCTCTTCCTCTTCCTACCATGTCATTCTTTTCTTCCTCTCCTCTTTTTCTCATTCCGTTCTCTTCAGCTTTGTTTTCCTCCTCCCATTCTTCTCCTCTTGTCCACATGTCCTTCGTACAATCATGAACAAAAATAAAGCACAGGTGATAAAGAAGGAAAGAAATATACCAAGAAATAAAAAAAAGAAACAGATTGAACCCTGACTCGGACGGTTCCGATATCAAACAATAAATAGATAAGAGTTCTAAAAGAAAAAAAAATAATGAGTTCTTTTTCTGAAGTTCTTAGATTCATAAAAATTTTAAAAGTTCTAAAAGTTTCTAAAGTTTTAAAAGTTACTAAAATTCTACAAAATTAAATCGCAAAACCTCCCCCTCCCAAAAAAAAAAAAAAAGATCAACAGGTAGCATTGAAAACCTTGCCCATGAGTCTCACCATTAGCAACGTTTGAGGATAAAAAAGTCAACACTTGAGCGTCACTTTCCGTTGATAAAGTAGGGAGAGGAGGAGGAGGAGGAGGAGGAGGAGGAGGAGGAGGAGGAAACATCGAAACATGGAAAGGCAAACATCAGGAATCTTTTTGGCTCTTGACGAGGGTGCCCACTCCAGGGATTTAGTCAGCTTGAAAATCACCTCGTGCGTGCAGAGCAGATCAAGGCAGGTTCAGTTTATTCCTGTTGCAACGAAGTAACGGCCGATACGAATTTTAAAGGAGTTGATAGTTTACGCACTTATTACTTCTGCAGGAAGGCTGTTCTATTAGCGGATGACTCGGTTTGAGTAGAAACTCCAACTGGATGGAGGAAAGAGAAGAGAAGGAGGAGGCACTGGTGATAATGGTGATAAAGGAGGAAGAAAAGGAGAAGGAAAATAAGAGGGGAGAAGAGAAGGAGGAGGAAGAGGCAGTGGTTCTAGTCGTGCTGGAGGAGGAGGAGGAAGAGGAGGAAGAGGAGGAAGAGGAGGAGGAGTGATGAAATTAAAGGGAAGAAGTGTGTGATTGAAGAGAAGGAATTATGATGATGATGACCATGATCATGATGATCATGATGGTGATGAAAATGATGATAATGATAAACGACGACGAAAATGATAATATTGATGATGGTGATAATGATGATGACAGCGATGATGACTGATGATAATGATGATGATGATGATGATGATGATGATGAGTCTGGAGAGAGAGAGGGAGGAGGAAGAAAAAAGGGGGTCGCTGAGGAGAGAGAGAGAGAGAGAGAGAGAGAGAGAGAGAGAGAGAGAGAGAGAGAGAGAGAGAGAGAGAGAGAGAGAGAGAGAGAGAGAGAGAGAGAGAGAGAGAGAGAGAGAGAGAGAGAGAGAAGGGAGGAATTAGAGGGGGGGAGGAAGGGAGGGGTCAATTTCCTGTTAAGGGCCACAGATCATTTGGTCATCGACACCTGAGAATGTACCTAAGAAGAGGAGGAGGAGGAGGAGGAGGAGGAGGAGGAGGAGGAGGAGGAGGAGGAGGAGGAGGAAGTGATGGTAATTGAATCGAATAAAATTAAGAAAGATAAGAAGACATGTTAGTTTAAGACGAGTATAACGTCAAGATTCTCTCTCTCTCTCTCTCTCTCTCTCACCTTTTTCCTATTGTCCCTCCAACCTTCCCTCCTTTTCCCTCTTCCTCTTATCTCCCCCTCCTTCTCTCCCTACCGTATCTCCTCCCTCCACCCTGCATGCCCTCGTCCCTCCCCATTCCCCTCCATCCCCTCTCTCTCTTCCGCCATACCTTCCAACATGTCTCTACCCAATGACTTTCCCTATAACCCTTCTTCCCTTCCCCTAACTCCCTCGTTCCTCCCCTCCTCCCCATTAACCTACACCCCCTGACCTTTACGCCAACCTATTACTCCCTTCCTCTCTCCTCTTCTTCCCTTCATTCTCTTCTTTCCTCAAAACGAAAGACTAACTACAGGCGACTTACTACGGTTACTAGTTTAGAAGCGACAGGTTAGTGATTTAGTTTACATTTGTTTCTCCTCCTCTGATCAGGGTAAAAAGGAGTGGTTGGTTAGTTAAAGAATGGGATTTTCATAGCGTTTTGGTCGTCATATATTTGTTGATGGACGGGTACTACGCGTGCGAAGTGACTCCTGTTTTAGAGAGGGAGGTAACAGACCAAAGGTAAGACAAAGCAGGGAATATCTCCACGTTGGAAAAATCTTGACGTTGGAAAAAACTCTCAACGTAAGAAAAATCTCTTGAGCAAAAAAAAGATCTCGAAGTAGGAGAAATATCTATCCGCTTCTTCAAAAAGGCTACAGAGAAGGAAGGATGCCGAAAGAAATCAATAGTTCTGTTGAAGGAGCAGTCTTGATACTCCTCCCTTCATGAAAACATTGGAAGGTGGAAACTCAGTACCTCTCTCCTCTATCCAGATTCTCGCCCTAAAACCCCAAAATCATCCCAGGGGCGGTATTCTCAGACGCTTCCACCTCGCACATTAACTATATTCAAAGGTCAAAATGGAGATTAATCGGGCTTTCATGAGGATGTTTTCACACTCATGGTACAGAAGAAGAGTTAAACAACCACCAGGGCCATTAAACTACCCCTGAAAATGCCCGAAACGCCTGCGAAAGCCTTGTAAAATAGGTGTAATTGGGCGCCGAAATGTTTGAGAATACGGGTCCAGCCTGCTTGCCTCTTACCTTCCCTATGTACTTTGCTCCTGGCCTCTGCCCCGTACCCTACTAACGCTTTCTCCCCATCCTCCTCCCCATCTTTCCCCTTCTGCCCCTAGCCTCTTGCCCCTCCCTAGCACCCCGCTAAACCCTCCTCCTCTGCCCCTTCTATGCTCTCCCCCCCTCCCTCTCCCTGCTTCCTGCCCTCCCCCTCCCTGCCCCAGCGTGCGTGACCCAGCAGAGACCCCGGCTGACCGAGACCGTCCGTTACTGAGGAAATGCATAACGGGGGCATCGCCATTGACTTAACCTCGGGACGGTTCAGACTGACCCCCCCTTACCCCCATTTCCCCCCCTCCCCCCTCCCTCTCTCTTTTCTTTTCCTCCCCCCCTCTCTCCTCCTCCTCTCCCTCTTTCCTGCTCTCTTTCGCTTCGTCTGTTTGTCCGTCTCGCGTGTCTCTCTCTCCTCTCGTCTCGTCTCGTCTGGTTTGGCCTGTCTGTCATTGTCTGCCTGTCTGCTTGTCTCTAAATCTTCTTTTTCTTTCCATTATTCTTTCCTTCATTTCTCTGTTTTTCACTCCTTCTTTTTCCCCTTTTTTTACTGTTCCTTTCTTTCTTCCTCAGTGTACCATTCTAGTTTTTTCATGCATTCTCTCGTACCTTTTTTCTCCTATCCCTCCTTTCCTCCCTCCATATTAATCTGCTTATCTTTTCCTCTATTACTTATGCTTTCTGTTTTTTCGTTTCGTCTTTAGAATGGGAGGAAGAGAAGCAGAATAAGAGAAAGGCGAGGAGATACGTAAAAGCAAGAAAATAAATGCAAAGAGAAAGAGAGAAAGGAGGAAGAGGAAGTCGAGGAGATATAAGGCAATAAAAAGATGTAGAGAAGGAGGGAAAGCATGAGGAAGAGGAACGAGTGGAGATGGAAAGCAAGAAAGAGAGAAAGAAGGGAGGATGGATTGAGGAAGAGGACGGAGAGGAGATACAAAGGCAAGAAGCAGATAGAGAAGGAGGGAAAGACGAAGAAACAGAAGCCAATCAAGAAACATATAGAAGGAGGGACGGAAAATGGGAAGAGAGGAGAGAAGGAAGGCAAACAAGATAATTATGGAAATGAGGAAGAAGAGAAGAAAAATCAGGATAAGAAAGTAAAGATGCTGACAACAGTGGAAACACTTAAGATGGATAATGAGGAAAAAACAAAGAACGAACGAGGAAGTGGAAAGAAAAAGAAAACGAGAGGAAATCAAAGTGTGATAGATGAATGTGGGAACAGAGAACCGAGGAAAAAAAAGACAGAAAAACTATGATCCCGGAAAGTTGAATCAATACAGCATGTTGAATGATACCAGAGAGAGAGAGAGAGAGAGAGAGAGAGAGAGAGAGAGAGAGAGAGAGAGAGAGAGAGAGAGAGAGAGAGAGAGAGAGATAGAGAGAGAGAGAGAGAGAGAGAGAGAGAGAGAGAGAGAGAGAGAGAGAGAGAGAGAGAGAGAGAGAGAGAGAGAGAGAGAGAGAGAGAGAGAGAGAGAGAGAGAGAGAGAGAGAGATATGAGGGGAACAGGTGGCAAAATATAAATAAGCAAGATCAGAAAAAAAAAAATAGAAAACGTGAAAGAAAAATGAGGAAAAATAATACTAATAAAAGAATCAAGAATCAGGTATAATAACCCCTTTAGAATCAAGAGGCGACAAACATATTTTTTAACCTGATAAGTGTGTTGTTAAATGCTGCCCCAGTTTGTATATATGTCCTAAGAGTTGAAGAATGTCAGCTAGTGCGTTTTTTTTACTCTGTTAGTTAATTGTAGTGCCTCGAGACACACCTCTCACAGTGCCTCGAGTATCACCTCCACTTAATTAGCAGAAATCACTTGATACATAGAATCCCCTGCTGGCACACTCTCCTTTGGCCTTGGCGGCACTCGTGGCCTTGGGGTTATGGAGCCTCATGTAACCTCTTCGCCTTACCTAATTACCAGCTGTACGCCGCATGTTACTATCGGGCAGAGTACACCAACTACGTCCCGGCGCTCAATGAAAAACCTTTAGCGAAATTAAGATAAGCGAGTGGCTGCGAAAGACCGGATGCCCAAAAATAGTGTGAAAAAACTACAATACATTGGTTCTAGATAACGTCAAGTAACATTATAAACGGGTAGAGAGAGAGAGAGAGAGAGAGAGAGAGAGAGAGAGAGAGAGAGAGAGAGAGAGAGAGAGAGAGAGAGAGAGAGAGAGAGAGAGAGAGAGAGAGAGAGAGAGAGTTAAGAAAAAAAAAAAAAGGTTCATCGTACGCGTATAAAACTTGTTTATATCACGTTCCTCATCATGATTGACCCCCATTTCCGGCGCGTGGGGAGAATAGGTACACTCTCTCTCTCTCTCCTCAGTTAAATCTTTTTCTCCTCACCTGCCTTGGATCTTCAACATTCTCAGAAATTCAAAACCATTACCTGGAATTCCCGAGTTTCTTGTCATTCTCTCCCAAACCAAACCACCAAACTTCACCAAACTTTCCCAAACTTCCTCAAAATATCTCTCCTCTCTTCCCAGACTCCTAAAAGCTCTAATTTCCTTCAACAGTCCCCAAACTTCTTTCAATGGTCCCCTAAGTTATTCTGATACCCAGATGTTTCCTTTTCTACAGCACGTTATTTTTTTTGTGTTCATTATCCATTATTCTTCTCTATACTGTAACCTGTAACCTCTTCCATCAATTATCTCTTCTGTAAGTTTTAATTCAATGTTTACTCTCTGATTCTCTTTTTTCTTCTCTACTGTAACCTGTAACCTGTAACCTCTTCCCTCAATCATCTCTTCTGTAAGTTTTTATTCACTGTTTACTCTTTCTGATTTTCTTTTTTTCATCTCTCTGTAACCTGTAACCTGTAAACTTTTTCTTCTTTCCTTATGCTTCTCTGCTGTAACTTCTTTTTACTGTGTGTACTCTCATATTCCTTTATTATTTCTACCGTAACCTGTAACCTGTAACCTGTAAGCTCGTTCCTCATTCTTTTCTAATGTAATCTTTTTCTGTTGTACTCACTCGTTCTTCTTCTTCTTCTTCTTCGCCTTGTAATATCCCTGAACCTTCTTACCTCCGCAGACACTGTTATTAAAGTCGCCTCTACGCTCGCCCTCCCCTCCTTATAGATCACCGTTTGGCACACACAGTCCTCCAGTTTGCCCCGCCGTCCAGACCCTCGTGTGCGGACCCTCGGCCAGTCCAGACCCGTTACTCAGGCCTGCTCGTGGCCCCCAATCTGCCCAAAAGATTTACTCACTCTTTTTTCCACGCAAAACTCACTTCTTCGATCCTTCTTTGCATTTTACACACACACACACACACACACACACACACACACACACACACACACACACACACACACACCATCGTCACCTACCCCCTTCTCTCTGCCCCTCTCCCTCCCCTCCTCTCTTTCTTCCTCCCTCCCTCACCTCTTTCCCTCCTCTTCACTTCTGCCCGCTGTCAATTCCTTTCTTTCCTCTCCTAAAACGCCTCTTTCTCCTTTTCTCTCTCTATTTTTTTCCATTTCCTTCTTTCCTTCTTCCTCGTTTCTTGCCCCCGTCAGTTTCTTTCTTTCCTGTTTCTTGTACTTTCATTTCTTTATATCTTTATCTTCCTTTCCTTACATTTTCTTTTCTTCCTTTTCCCGTGCTCTTTTATCCCCGTTCCTTCATTTCCTTCTCTTCGTCTTTATCTATGTCAATACTATCATCAATTTGTTTATCTCTCCTCCACATCCACGACTGCCTTCATTTTCCAGTTTCCACATTTCCTTCCTTTTTCCCATTATCTCCTTATTCATTTCTTTATTCACCCTCACCTTCCTTTATGCCACTGAGCCCCTTCCTTCCTTCCTCCTTTTTCCCTCCTTCTAGTTCTGTCGTTTCCTCTTTCTTCAATGCTTCCTGTTTCTCTTTCTACTCTGACACCTCTCTTTTTTTTTTTGCTTTCCATACCTATCCTTTCCTTTTTCACTCCTGCCTCCTCCCCCTCTTTCTTGTTCTCCCCTTCTCCGTCCTCCTTACTCATCCTCCTGTGTTTTTTCCTGCTTCTTCACTTCTCCCTCTTCCTCCTCCTTTCTCCTCATCTTCCCCTTTACCCATACCTCCTCCTCTTCCTCTAACCTTCTTGTGCCCCTGCCTCCTCTTTCTCCTCTTCCTCAGCCGCCACACACAACCCCGATTCACCACACACAACACCACAACACGAGGCGGAGATAAGCCTGGCTGAACTGAGAGAGAGAGAGAGAGAGAGAGAGAGAGAGAGAGAGAGAGAGAGAGAGAGAGAGAGAGAGAGAGAGAGAGAGAGAGAGAGAGAGAGAGAGAGAGAGAGAGAGAGAGAGAGAGAGAGAGAGAGTATATACAGAGTTCAGACCACTTTTTCTGGGGTCAAGAAGAGACCGTAGATACCATGTGGAGGAGGAGGAGGAGGAGGAGGAGGCGGAGGAGCACGAGAAAGAGGTAAAATGTGTTTATCTTTCTATATACTTACAGACAAGACATACAGATAGAATCACCGTTAAACACAAGAAAACACACACACACACACACACACACACACACACACACACACACACACACACACACACACACACAGAGGAGACAGGTCAACAAGCGTGAAGAATAATACAGACAGACAAGACAGGCAGTAAGGAGAGATGCAGACAAACAAATCTTCGAGTTGTTTTGGATTAACTGTGATAAGAAAATAAACACAATAATAAAAACATATGAACCCTGACAGACTGAAAAACACCGAAAGAGAAAGAAACACTAACAGACAAATACCCGGGTAAACATGTATATTTATCCACAGAAAGGACTTGTGATAAATGGATTCGGTATACACACAGTCAGATATGAAGTCAAGTACCAGCGGATAAGAAGAATGGTATAGACGCAAACAGGATCCTCAGCCAAAACCGGGCAACGTGCAGCTTGGGTAGGAATGGCTAATGGCATGGGGTGTGTGTGTGTGTGTGGGGGGGGGGGGGGGAGGAAAGACATTAGTTTCAAGATTGTTTGGATACTTCAGGGGTCAAAGGCGGAAGGTGGAGCGGCAATGTGGAGTATCAAAGTGGAATATCAAGGTGGAGCGACAAGATGGAAAGAGGTGGAGTGTGAAGGTGGAGCAAGAAGGTGGAAAGAGAGAGTGGATTGTTTTAGGTAGGGAGAAACGTGGAGGGAGAAGGTGGAGTATGAAGGTGGAGCAAGAAGGTGGGAGGAGAGAGTGGAGTGTTTTAGATAGGGAGAAACGTGGAGGGAGAAGGTGGAGTATGAAGGTAGAGCAAGAAGGTGGAAGGAGAGAGTGTGGAGTGTTTTTTTAGATAGGGAGAAACGTGGAGGGAGAAGGTGGAGTATGAAGGTGGAGCAAGAAGGTGGAAAGATAGAGAGTAGAATGTCTTGGGTAGGGAGAAAGGTGGAACAGAAACATGAGGAGAGAAGGTGGAATATCAAGGTGGAACGACAAGATGGAAAGAGGTGGAGTGTGAAAGTGGAGCAAGAAAGTGTAAGGAGAGAGTGTGGAGTGTTTTAAGTAGGGAGGAACGTGGAGGAGAAGGTGGAGTATGAAGGTGGAGCAAGAAGGTGGAAGGATAGAGAGTAGAATGTCTTGGGTAGGGAGAAAGGTGGGACAGAAAGATGAATAGAGAAGGTGGAGTGTCAAAGTGAAACAACGGAATGGAGGAAGAGAGCAGAGTATCTTGGCCATTGTATAAGGTAGGAGGAGGGAAAGGCGAGCATCTGAAGGATTTTGTCAGGACCTCATAGGAAAAGTTAGACCGGGAATGTATAAAAAAAAGTGAAGTAACATACACAGCTTTGCAATGTTGATAAAACGCTTCGAGGAGGGAGAGGCAAGCAGGGGCAAGACTGAATTGGGACTTGAAGGGTCAAAGGAGGAGCGGCAAGGTTGAGGAAGAGAGTGGAACGACATACAAAACCACAGGTATCTTGGGTTGGATAAAAATAGAAGTGGAGACTATAAAAAGAGATCATTTGGAAACTCTAGATGGATCGATAAAGTGGATAACATAGGGATCTCGGGTATGGTAAAGATAGGAAGGGGAAGGACAAAAAGAGCTACAGGCTTATGTGGAATTTTTAGGTGGAGCGACACGGTGGAGAGAGAGCGGTATGGGCCTGCAGGTAAACTATGTGCTACGGGCCTGCACATAAAAGAGAGATCAAGGAGGACATAGAGTGGAAGAGGGAAGAACACAGTGACAAGGAATCGGTAGAGAAATGGAGTGGAATGGAAAGGCAAAGGACGGAGAGACTCTTTCAAGTGGAACTCAAGTGGTCAGGTTTCAGGAGAGGGAAGCCGTGAGTTGGGAAAAGCGGCGGGAAAGTGGCTGGACGTGCAAGTGGACTGGACAGCGGCGAGGAGGAGGAGGTGGAGGTGGAGGGGGCGGCGAGGGTCTGGACATCGAAAGAGTGAATTGACAGGCGGCTGAGTGTGAGGGCGGAAGAGTGACAGTCCAAGAGTGTGAGAGTGAGAGGTGAGAGGGTGAGTCAGGGTGTGAGGGGGGGCAGGGTAGTCAGGGCGTGTGGCTGAATCACTTTGGCATCACACGGGATTCGAACTGGTGGACCCTTGAGGCCAATGTAGAATACTAGATACCGGTGTCAAGATAGGCGTCGTTAGATAAATAGATAAGTGGATAAATATAGATAGGTAGATAGAAAGAAAGAGAGAGTAGACAGTCCTCTTCTCTCTCTCTCTCTCTCTGTGTCGCTGCCCCTGCAGAACTCCCTCTCCCTCTCTCTCCTCCTGCCCTGCCTGAGGCTGTCTAATTGGTGCCTGATTTGATACGGAGCTGTTGAGAGTGTCTGGCCAATTACTGTTTTTATTCTGAGAGGAGGAGGAGGAGGAGGAGGAGGAGGAGGAGGAGGAGGAGGAGGAGAAGGAAGAACATTGAAAGAAGACCATAGGGACTTGTGGTTTGGTGATGTAGGAATTTGCGGACAGTGATAGTAACAGCGAAATAGTTCTGATAATATTAAAAGTATTAGTATTAGTAATAGTAGAAACAATAGTAGTATTAGTAGAAGCATTAACAGAAGAAGGAGCAGTAATAGTAATGATAACCGTCAGAGTAATGGTGCAAATAATAATAATAATAATAATAATGGAAATACTCTCTTCAGTCTCCTATACATTTTCCGCAAGGGTGATTTTTTAAGCTTTGATGATAGCTGTTTACTCTTATCTCCCCGGCCATATACGAGAAGGTAATAAGAGGCTGCTGGCGCCATCAAATTTGACCTCTTGAAGACAGTCTTACGAGGGCTGGAGAGGCCGACGGACGACCTGACATCAAGGAGGGACGATCATGGAAGGGAAGCCTCTGCTGTGTCTTGCTTTGCGATGATGTTAATTATATGCTGTGATTTTTTTGTGTGTAAGCTCGAGATATTGACGTTAGGATCAAGTGGCTATCCGGATACCTTATAGACTTTGCAGAATAATTGGTTTTATACTCTACCTTTTTTATTCTTCGCCTTACTTTGCTATCACTGTCTTAATTTTCATAGCGACGGGACTCTTCAGGTCTACATATTTGTTAGGAATTTTACCTTGTTGCCCTTTCATGGATCTCAGTAATAATAAAAAGAAAACTGATGTTCCTTTGCTGCTTTAAATTTTGGTCACCTCTGAGGGCTTAATATTACTTGGAGAGTAAAATATGAAAACAAGAATGTAAAGCTGGCCAACATTACATATACCCTAATAAACACATCAACTCCACGATATCCAAAACTGGGAAGATCAGATATACACCAACACTTACGAGCTAGACCAACGGCGCTTCAACATTAGACGCCTTTATCAGGGCAGCGAGGACTGGGCATTCGTTGGGTGTCTCGGCGGGCGCACCTGTTAACGAGTCTTGCTACGATCACGATTACCTGACCCGCGCTCCCAGGTGGTTAGGGGCTACCTGCGGCTTCCTGTCACTTACCTGGTCTTACCCTATCACTGGCAACCGGTCTGGAACGAAGCTGGTTGTGGTGGTGGTGGTGGTGGTGCTAATGGTGGGGATGGTGATGGTAGTCGGTACTTATCTCCGTTAAAGGAATTAAAATCAGCAGAAAACAATGGGAGAGGTTTTAATAAAAAATAGAAAATTAAAACTGAAGTAGGAATAGAAAGTCAGACGATGATCAAGCGTACACACACACACACACACACACACACACACACACACACACACACACACACACACACACTCCATAGCACAGTTAACCCTCCAGACGCATGAATAAAGAAAACGCAAATAAATGAAGCTAGTATAAAAAATGGGATTGAACAAATGCAACGCTCTCATCTCTCTACTCTCCTCCCTTTCCTCATCTCTCTCTGCTTGCATTCCTCCCTTTCCTTTCCTCGTTCTCTTCCTCCATGAGACACACTTGGAACTAAAGTTGACAATAATTACTTTTTTCAGCAACACACTCACTTTTCCTTTATTTCTATTTGTATTCGTAGGAGCAGAAAGTTACGGGCGTGGGAGGCGTGTGCATGGATGTGGGTGTGGGCGTGGGAAGCCTGTACAGGGATGTGTGTGTGGGCGTGGGAGGTGTGTGCATGGATGTGGGTGGGCGTGGGAGGTGTATGGATGTGGATTTGGGATGGAGGCGTGTACATGGATGTGGAGTGGGCGGGGAGGTGCGTGCATGGATGTGTGTGTGGGCTTTGGTGGGGTGTGCATGGATGTGGGTGTGGGCTTGTGAGGTGTGTTCATGGATGTGGGTGTGGGTGTGGGAGGTGTGTGCATGGATGTGGGTGTGGGCTTGAGAGGTGTGTGCATGGATGTGGGTGTGGGTGTGGGAGGCATTTGGATGTGGGTGTTGGCTTGGGCGTGTGTGGGAGTGACGGATCGCTCAGTGTGGGCGGGAAGGTGTCAAGACTTCGGGCGCTTCACGGGTGGCGGCGCGCGATACTCCTGACGCACGTGACTCCTGCTGCTTCGAGGCGTTGGGCCGGGCGTCGGAGCGGAGCAAGAGCTGTACTGACCGCCGCCCCGCCGCTGCCTCCGACGCCTTACTGTTGACAAGGACGCCGGTGATCACAGTTACGCCGAACGGTGAGCGAGGCGGCACCGTGATCGCCTGTCTTCATTACGGTGCTCGGAGCTGCGTTACGGAATTTCAGACTCGCATACCTCGTGACCATCGACTAGTAACGTATATTTGGTGTAACGTAACATCGATGTATCATTGCCATAGCCGTTGTGATCGTTGCATTAATACTTAGCATAAAGTCTACATCATTTTCGTAACTGTAGTGAGCGTTGTATTATTATGAGTAACGTATAATGAAAACATTCGCTTCTTCTTGACTTGGTAAAGTTGGAAGATTCATTAGAGTATCGTATCGGAGGTTAATAATGCTGTATAACGTAAAGACCACCCGACGCGAGGAACAGGTTTTGGGTTCAGGATGCGTCCATGAGGGATTGGAGAGGCGCTCTTTGCGCCACGCTGGAGGCTGGTTTAAAAAGTGTAGGGGAGGGGGAGGGGCACATCACTTCCACTTCATATTCATACTGCTATTACTAATGCTACTACTACGTATGATTTCTTGCTTACTACTTTAATAACGAGTACTACTATGGACTACTTATTTACTACTATACTGCTGCTACTGCTGCTACTACTTCATACTCATACTGCTACTACACTTATTGCTATTTCTACATCTTACCTCCTACTATAACCGTTGATGCTTCCACCCTTTATTTCTTGCTACGATAACTACTGCTCTAACTTTTTGCTACTTTAACAACTACTACTACTACTACTACTACTACTACTACTGTCACTTCTTACTTTCCTACTACAATGTTACTACTACGATATTACTAACACCATTGCATCCACTACCACTACTTCCCACTGGTACAACCTCGATCACTACCACCACCACCACCACCTCCACCGCCACCACCATTGACAGCTGTGGTAGCAGTACATGTTTTTTTTTTTTTTCTTTTACTTGTAGCTGATGAGACTCGGTTTCCAATGCAGGTTTCCCACGAAGTCTGTGTGAGCCTCTGCTGCCCTGGGAAGAAACACAGGGCAAACACTCATAACAGGGGAGGGGGGGGGCAGAGAGAGGACGGGGAGTAGGCAGGGGAGGAGGCAGAGTAGCAGAACGAGGCAGGGGAAGCAGAGAGAGGAAGGGGAGGAGGCAGGGGAGGAGGCAGGTGGGCAGAACGAGGCAGGGGAAGCAGGGAGAGCAAAACAGGGCAGGGTATTCAATGGGGGCAGAGCAGGGTAGGGTAGGGAGGGAAGAAAAAGAGAGGAATGGTCAGATTCAGAGGAAGAAAGCAAGGGAAGGAATGGCAGGGGGAGCGAGAAAGGGAGGAATGGAAGGAAAAAAGGAAGCAGAGGAAGAAAAGGGAATGGAGGGGAGGATGGGTAGAAAAGGGAGGGACATGGACAGAGAGGCAAGCAAAAGGAAAGAAGAGGCGGGAAGAGGAGGCAGGTAAGGAAATCGAGGAAAGGGAGGGAGGGAGAGGCAGGGAGAGAGGCAGGGAGACTGGGGAAAGACCTTATACTTGTTCAGTTATCCTCAAGAAAGTAAAAAAAGGCAAAAAAAAAAGAGAAAAGAAAACTCAGGGGAGACAGAGGCAGAGAAAGAGAAAGAAGAAGATAAAAGATAAAGAATAAAATAGTTTCTTGGCTGCTGCCCTGAACTGAAAAATTGAAAAAAATAATAAAAATCCTAATACGTTATAATGTTTTCTGTGTTATCGTTCGTTCTCTCTCCTCGGCGTGACATGACTGGTGAAGGCGAAGAAAAAATAAATATATTGCACGAAAAAATAACTCGGTGGTTGAAATAGAAAACGGACCAACACAAAACGAAACGAACGATGCGAAAGTCAACAGTAAAGAAAGAGGAAGAATAGAGAAAGAAAAAGACAAACAGAAGTGATCAGAGAGAGAGAGAGAGAGAGAGAGAGAGAGAGAGAGAGAGAGAGAGAGAGAGAGAGAGAGAGAGAGAGAGAGAGAGAGAGAGAGAGAGAGAGAGAGAGAGAGAGAGAGAGAGAGAGAGAGAGAGAGAGAGAGACTGAGACTAACACATAAAGTTTAGTGGACGTGATTTATTGTGTATAAAAAGAAATAAAGCTAAGAATGGAGAGGCGGAGGAAAGGGAGGAAGGGAGGAAAGGGAGACGGGGTGAGGAGGACGAGAAGGAGAGGGAGGGGGGAGTGACGGGGAGTGACGGGGAGTGTAGGAGGAGTGAAAAGGACTAAATGAATGAAAGGAAGGAAGAAAACAAGAAGGATAAAGTCAGGGTTAGGACGAAGAGAATATAAATGGTGGGAGTGATAGAGGGATGACGATAGGGCATAGCTTGATATGGATGGTAACAATGATTTTTTGTTGTTGTTGTTGTTCAGCCTGTAGTGCCTGTAGGCTCTCTTGAGGGGCCTAGGACGTCCCCAGGCCGTTAGTTGCACAGGTAAATTTTATTTACAGAGGCTGCTGATATGACTCTTGGCCCACGCTGCCCCCCGGTGCTATATTTCAACAAAGTCTCTGAAGTTAGGTTGATTCGATCTTCGCCTCACGGCGATGGTTTGAAAATCAGCGTGTTTCGGTGGGACTCGAACCAGGTCCATGTGATCACCACGCCCATACGTTGACCACTTGGCCACCGCCTCCCAAATAATAGTGACTGTCTTCTTCTTCTACTAC
Organism: Eriocheir sinensis; assembly: GCF_024679095.1. Taxonomy (NCBI): domain Eukaryota; kingdom Metazoa; phylum Arthropoda; class Malacostraca; order Decapoda; family Varunidae; genus Eriocheir; species Eriocheir sinensis. Next base: position 4,631 of record NW_026112312.1, on the reverse strand, counting down.
TACTACTACTACTACAACTATTACTACTACTATCACTCCTCCTCCTCCTCCTACTACTACTACTACTACTAAAACAACTACTACTACTACTACTCATTACTACTACTACTACTACTACTACTACTATTACTACTACTACTACTACCACTACTACTACTATTACTACTACTACTACTACTACAACACTAACATCAGACAGAGAAAAAGAACATTGAAAGGGCCTTTGTGCTTTGTCCCACAGTGAACTTGTAATGGTTGGAGTCATGATGATGATGATGATGCTGACGATGATGACGATGATGATGCAGTATTATCAGTACCAATAACAGAAGTAGTCACCGTTACATAGCGCCTGTCACTCGGTAGTACTCTTGACGGCAAAAAAAGTAAAAAGAAACACATAAAAAGAAATATTTGCAAGGTATCCGTTTCTTGAGCTGGTCACTGATGTTTTTTTTTTTCGTGGTTACCAAGCGTTGATATGTTGCACGGTGGCGACGGAGTGACGCGTCCAGACTTACCTGCCGCCCCTGACTTACCTGGCCAAAGGTGACCGAACCAGCAACACCTGTATGCGAACACCTGGTTTTAAATATTGGTCTAGATCTGCACAGGTAACAAGTGACAGCTGTGTGCTCTTGAAATGCTTTTACCTCTGACGGTTATTGACGGATAAACAAACCAGATTGATGAGTAGATGGAATACATGAATAGATAACTTCAAATACAGACAACGGGAAATGGCTCTCTAATTTGACAACGGAGAGAGAGAGAGAGAGAGAGAGAGAGAGAGAGAGAGAGAGAGAGAGAGAGAGAGAGAGAGAGAGAGAGAGAGAGAGAGAGAGAGAGAGAGAGAGAGAGAGAGAGAGAGAGAGAGAGAGAGAGAGAGAGAGAGAGAGAGAGAGAGAGAGGAACAGTTATGTATCAATATTTTTTTCGTTTTAAAAGTTAGATATCCCCACTCCCTTCCCATTTCCCCCTCCCCCATCCCATTTATTGGGGTTAAGGGAAGGTTGAGGGGATGTACGATAGGGAGGAAAGGGGATGAGGTGGGGAGGGAAGGGAGAGGCGGGGAGATGGGAGCGGACAAGATAAAGCCTTCCCCACGGCATGTATTGAGGAAGATCCTTTACTGTTTCTTTGGTTTTATGGTGGGGAGGGAGGGAGGTAAGTGGTGGTAAGAGAGGGGAGAGGTGATAGGGAGGAGGCGATGATGGGGAGGGGGGGAAGGTGATGAGGGGAGACGAAGGGAGGTGGCGGGGATTGGAGGAGATAGGTTGGGAAGGGATGAGTTGGGTGGAGGATTGTAAGATGTAAAGGATGAGGTGGGTGGTGGATTGTAGGAGAAGGGGGAGGAAGGTCTGGTAGGGAGGGACACAGAAATGGATTAAAAGCGAGTTGGAATTGAAGGAGAAAAAGGATGAGAAGCGGTAGATAGGGTGGTAAAGAAGCGAGAAAAATGGAGCAGAAATTGGATCGTAAGGAAAAGGGAATAAGAAAGAAAAGAGAAGCTTGGCTAATATGGAACGATGATCAGAGGAACGAGATAGAGAGAAGGAAAGTGTTAAAAAGGAGAGGGAATGAATATATTACAGAAGAGGGAAAGGAGAGAAGAGACTAACGCAACGAAAGAAACAGAGCGGAGAATAGAAAAAAAAGAAAAATACGATATAAGAAAAACATTACTTTTCAAATTCACTGAACGTTCATTTAAAGGAGAGAAAAAATATTTGTACTTCCTGGTGGTGAAATAGACATAGAAAAAGTTGACAGCAAATGAAGGGGCGACATAGAAAGCGAGGAAATTAAAGTGAGGAAAGAAAACTAACGGAAGAGAAGGAGAAAAATTGGACTGAGCAAAATGATGTAGAGTGTATGTGTTGGTTAGGTTTGGGAGAGTGGGAGGGAGCATCTCAGAGCACACTGGAAGATGAACTGAGGCAGGAGCCGGAGATGAGAGGAGGAGGAGGAGGAGGAGGAGGAGGCAAGTGGTGGTGATGGGGGGCGGATGGGAATGGGAGGAGGAGAGGAGGCAGGTGGGAGGTGGGAGGTGGAGGCAGGTGGGGGTGGGGCACCGCTGCACCAACACTCCACCTGCCTGTGACCCCACCCGGTCAATAGCCTCACCAGGGTCATGTTCCCACGCCTCCCACGACTGTCCCCCAACACCACCTCCACCACCTCCACGTCCTTCCTCTTCCTGACTCACTTACTCACTCACTCACTCATTCATTTAGTTACTCATTTATTATAATCGATCTTCTCCCAACATCTGCACCACCACCACCACCACCACCGCCACCTCCACCACCGCCACCGCGCCTTCCTCTTCCTGACTCACTTACTCACTCACTCACTCATTCATTTGGTTACTCATTTCTTATTATCGACCTTCTCCCAACATCTGCAATTCACCACCACCACCACTGCCACCTCCACTAATTCTCCATTGTCCTTTTCTTCTGACTCTCACTTACTCACTCACTCACTCATTCATTTAGTTACTCATTTCTTATTATCGACCTTCTCCCAACATCTGCACCACCACCACCACCACCACGACCGCCACCACCATCGCCACCACGTCCTTCCTCTTCCTGACTCACTCACTCACTCACTCACTCACTCATTTAGTTACTCATTTCTTATAATCGATCTTCTCCTAACATCTGCACCACCACTACCACCGCCACCACCACCACGCCTTCCTCTCACTTACTCACTTACTCACTCACTCACTCACTCATTAAGTTACTCATTACACATTACCGACTGTCCCCAACACTTCCACCACCACCACCATCACCACCACGTTCTTCCTTTTCCTGACTCACTTACTCATTCACTTACTCATCATCCACTCATTCATTTAGTTACTCATTCTTATAATATTTCAGCCTCTCATGACTCATCACCACCACCGCTTATTTCTGACTCACTCACCTACTCACTTACTCACTTACTCCTCTCATTTTGTTTTGCCTTCCACGACTGTCCACCACCACCACTACCTCCTCCTCGTGACTTACTTACTCACTGATTCATTCACTCAATCACTCACCCACACTCCCTCTCATCGTTAGCCTCCTTCAAACGAATTAAATGTTGGGAAGGAGGAAAGGAAGGTAACGAAGAGAAGGAGATAAACTGGACTGAGTAAAATGAGATAGAATGTATGTTAGTTAGGTTTGGGAGAGAGGAGGAGCATCTCAGAGCACATTGGGAGATAAACTGATGCAGGGGTCTGAGATGAGAGGAAGAGAACACATAACACACGACACTGCTACCTCTCTTTACCACCATGATCACCTCTCCTGATTTGCTCTCTCATTTATTGATATATTTGCTAATTCACTCGCTCGCTCACTCACGAACACACCGGTTTTCGCTTTCGTGTGTATTGATACGATTTTTACTAATTTCTTTTCACCCACTCACTCACTCACTCACTTTCTATATCACTCACGCTCTCACTCACTCACTCACCCTTTTACCCATTCTCTCTCTTTATTTATCTGTATATTTATCCGTCTTTGTTTACTTGTTTGTTTTTCTTTACTATCTCTCTGCGCTCTTTTTGGTTAGAATCCTTTTCGGTCCAACAACAAAGGATACTAGTTGGGTTTTCAAGAGTGTTTTCACGTCATTGCCAGGCCAGAAGCCTCAACCAATACACCGCTAGGCTCATAAACTACCCATCGAAATGCCCACAACAACCTCTCAGGAAAGCCGTTCCAGTGTGAGTGTGTGAAATGTTTGAAAATAAGGGACTAAGAATCTTTCTGATGCGTCTGTGTTCGACTTGTTATTAATTTTTTTACGGGAAAGATTCGGCTTTGATCTCAATGACAAGGCTAGCGGGGGGGCCTGGGGCAAACGTCTTGATGGTGGTGGTGGTGGTGGTGAGATGGTCGTGCGTTGTGGTGTTGGTTCGGGAACTTATTGTCTTGTTGCTGTTGTATAATGTTGGTCGTGGTCGTGATGGTGGTGTTGGTGGTGTTGATGGGTGTTGGTGGTGGTGGTGTATAATGGTGATGCTTTGGTTCTGTGATGTTGAGTGAAAAGGGTTTTGGTGTATAGGTGGGGTGGGTGATGGTAGTGGTATACGGGTGGCATGGGGATGGGGGGAAGGGATAGTCTATGTGTATCTGTGGGAGAAATAGATAGAGATATATAGAGAGACAGACAGGTAGACAGGTATTTTAGCCACTCTACTCTTTTAGAGTAAGAAGTGTTATTATTGTTTTTTTATGCCTTGCACTGTCTCCCTGCTGTAAAAAAAAGACAGACGGATAGACAGAGAGAAAGACAGAGATTTAGACAGCTAGATAGCACTGCATGTAAACACAGATGAACAACACGATTTTTCACACGGAGTCGAGATGAAATGACAGAAAAGAACAAAAACAATAAGTAGAAACGAGCACTAATAAGTCTTACTGTCAACACCTCTGAAACCTCTCCTTCGCTTATCTGTACTCACTGAAGAAAAGAATGGAAACAAAAAAGGGGGAACAAAAATAAATAGCTTGAACACCAACCCTTCCCACTCCACCCCCAAAAAAAAAAAAAACGGAAAGGAGGAGAAATAAGGAATTGTATACAGCAAAAAAAAAAAAAAAAAACGCCCA
>NW_026112311.1:100000-157500 GCF_024679095.1 Eriocheir sinensis | reverse complement strand
AGTTGATAAATGGGTACAAAATAAATATATAGATAGATGGATAAGTAGATGATAAAATATAAAGTTAAATCCAGTAAGGAGTGTGTTCCTTGGTGGGTGTGGAGTAACTGCCGCCAAAGGGAAGAACTGGACAAGTAAAACTCCTCATCCGTTAGGAAAGGAAATCCTGACTTGTCTTCTTCCTTAGTTATAAATTATGGGAGTGGCTTAATCAGCCCCTGGTGGGTGTGGAGTAACTGCCTCCAAAGGAAAGAATTGGACTGGTAAAACCATTCATCCGTTAGGAAAAGAAATCCTGCCTTGTCTTCCTCCTTATGGGTGTGCATTCCTCAGCCCCTGGTGGGTGTGGAGTAACTGCCTCCAAAGGAAAGAACTGGACTGGTAAAACCATTCATCCGTTAGGAAAGGAAATCCTGACTTGTCTTCCTCTTTAGTACTGGCGGCGGCGCGGGAAGAGGCAGGAGAAGGCCTTGCGAACACGCCGGACAAGGGCCGCCTTCCTGGATGTCTCGCCCGCGTACATCCTGACCGGGTCTGCTGCCATTGCGCTGTCGGCCAGCACCTCCAGGCCGGGGTAGCGCGTGTGTGCCACACGCAGGCCAGGACGCGCCTCAGGACGTAGCCGAGGGAGAACACGTCCACGGGGGGCGAGCAGGGCGCGCCGCGCCGCAGCTCCGGGGCCATCCAGGGCGTCCGGTGCGTGTGCGTGCGCGCGATGCGGAGTCCTGTGCCGAATCTCTTGCCCAGGCCGTAGTCAATGAGGGACACCTGCAGGCGGCCGTCGGCGCCTTGGTGCAGCACCACGTTGTCGGTCTTGATGTCATTATGAGCGTAGCCTTGGGCGTGGGGCTGCCGTACGTCCCGTGCCAGCGCCACGAAGACCGCCGCGCCCCAGCACCTGCTTGTGCTCGGCCAAAAGCGTGTCGATGCGCTCCCTCGTCAGCACGAGGAGGGGGGTGGTGTGTGGGGGAGCCATGTCTCTGTCTCACCATGCCGTATGTGTGTGGCGATTTAGGGCCAGACCTCGGTTTTCGACGGTTAGTTTTGTTCAGTTCGGTTTAGCTTGGAGTTGAGGCGGAAAAAAAATGGAGTCTACATCTGGACGGCTGTCGCATGCACGAACGCACGCACGCACGCACGCACGCACGCATTCACACACGCACGCACGCACGCACGCACGCACACACACACACACACACATACACGCAAGCACGAACGCACGCTGCACGCACGCACGCACGCAGGCAGTGAGGCGGGGCTGTGTCCTTGACCAATCTCTTTTCAACAATTGTATGGACTGGGTACTGGGCAGAGTTGTGGACCGGAGTCATTACGAAGCATCCATTGGCAATACCAGGGTCATTGACCTTGTTTTTGCTGATGATGCATTAATCCTGGCGGAGTCGCTGAAGGTTTTGGTGATGGCTCTCGAGGCACTGAACGAGGAGGAGAACCCCTTGGGACTCCAGGTCTCCTGGGCCAAGACCAAGGTACTGATGTTTTGTGGCTTGTTGGAAAAAACAGTACAGTCTGTTCATGCGTGTGGCGAGGACGTTGAGATCTCGGAAAGTTTCACGTATCTTGGTAGCGTAGTTCATAACAACGGTCAGTCTTGCCAGGAAGTCTTACGGCGGATTGGTCTGGCCCAAGGTGTAATGGACTCGCTCAGCACGAGTATATGGCGTTGTCGATACCTATACAAAAGAGCAAAGATTCGGATCTTCAAGTCCCTTGTGCTCCCTGTCTCCTTCTATGGTTGTGGGACATGGACACTAAACGGGGACCTGTAGACGCGGATTGGTGTCTTTAATAAAGAGTGTCTACGCAGAATCATGGGGTATCACTGAAATGACTTTGTGTCAAACCGGCGACTACTCCATGAGACTGATTTGACATATATTACCTGCATAGTCCGTCAACGCCAACTCCGGCTATACGAGCACGTGGGGGAGGCCAAGGGGATGCCCACGTTCGTTCGTTGAAGCAAGTCGAGCAGATCCTGCCGAGGTACTCAGGTTGGGGGGGGGTTTGCTTGGAGACGCCGGGAGGGACCCCGGGCATAGCGCGTCGTGGGGTGGATTAGGCGACGCGTCCCCGATGTATGCCCTCATTGATTGATTGATTGAATTATATATATATATATATATATATATATATATATATATATATATATATATATATATATATATATATATATATATATATATATATATATATATATATATATATATATATATATATATATATATATATATATATATATATATATATATATATATATATATATATATATATATATATATATATATATATATATATATATATATATATATATATATATATATATATATATATATATATATATATATATATATATATATATATATATATATATATATATCGACCGAACCATCGAATACATCTTGCAACGAGTTTACCATAATGACGACACCCCGAGCCTAGACATCCCTGAGCCCACGCTACGCAGCCTTCTTGAGTGCTGCACAAAAGAGGCACCATTCACCTGCCCTAGAGGTAACAAGTACCAACAAGTGGATGGTGTCGCCATGGGCTCCCCGCTGGGAGTCCTGATGGCGAATTTCTTCATGGGCTGCATAGAGGAAGAAGCCTTTAAGACCACCAAGAGACCTGATATATACTGCCGCTACATCGACGACATTTTCATCAAAACCACAAGCACCGAGGACGCCGAACATCTCAGAAGACTCCTTCAAGAATTATCCGGATTAAACTTCACCATCGAGCATAGCACCAACGGATCCATGCCTTTCCTGGATATCCTCGTCAAGCAAGATCAAGACGCCTTCAACACTGCTGTCTACGTGAAGGCTACTAACCCAGGTCACTGTCTCAATGGAAGGAGCGAGTGCCCCAAACGCTACAAAGACTCCACCATCGGGGCCTACATCCGGAGAGCACTCACCCACTGTAGTAACTGGCAGCAAGTCCACCATGAAATAGATCGATCTACCCAGGTACTACTCAACAACGGTTTTGACAAAGCAGACCTCTACAGGCAAACCAAGAAAATAATGGATCAATGGCACGCTGCAACCAACAACACAACCGAGGAGAAAAATAACATCAATATTTACTACAAATCACACTTCTCTACTGCGTATAAAGAAGATGAAAGAATAATGAAACAAATCATTAGAAGAAACGTCACACCAACAAACCCCGAGAAGAAACTCAACATCGTCATATACTACAGGAGCAAGAAAACAAGCCACCTAATTATGAGAAACAGCCCCCAAGAAGAAAAGCCGCCTACACAGGAGTCGCATGTCGTTTATAGGTTTATTTGTCAATGAGGGATCTGCGAAGCCCTCCCCTCAACCTACATCGGCATGACAACGATGAAGCTGAGCAGGCAAATGAGCTACCACCTGACATCCGGAGCTCCGCGCCAACATCTACTACAGAAACACAATACAGTGCTAACAAGGAAAATTTTAGAAGAAAACACAGACATAATCGCAAGATGCCCCGACGAACGACGCCTCCCGATTCTAGAAGCCCTCAACATAAAAGAAATGGAGCCCAACTTAAACAAGCAGGCCCTAGATCTACAGGCTCTCCCGAGTATGCGCAGGAGTGCTGCGCACCAAACTAACCAATCAGCAGCCAGTGCGCAACACGGGGAGGGAGACGACACACCTTAAATACCGGGCACCCGGCGTACACCAGCCATTCTCTCTCCACCAGCGAGCAGAAAACTACTCCTCCACTGAAGAAGGGTTAAGAAACCCGAAATCGCGATATATATATATATATATATATATATATATATATATATATATATCTATCTATATATATATATAGATATATATATATATATATATATATATATATATATTTTTTACAGCAAAGGAGACAGTTCAAGGGCACACAAAAAGCAAACATTAATAAAAAAAAAAAAAGCCCGCTACTCACTGCTCCTAAAAATAATCCAAAGAGGTGGCCGAAAGATAGTCAGTTTTGGGAGGAGAGGTGTCCTGATACCCTCCTCTTGGAAGAGTTTAAGTCGTAGGCAGGAGGAAATACAGATGAAGGAAGATTGTTCCAGAGTTTACCAGCGTGAGGGATGAAAGAGTGAAGATGCTGGTTAACTCTTGCATAAGGGGTTTGGACAGTATAGGGATGAGCATGAGTAGAAAGTCGAGTGCAGCGGGGGGGGGAGGCATGCAGTTAGCAAGTTCAGAAGAGCAGTCAGCGTGGAAATATCGATAGAAGATAGAAAGAGAGGCAACATTGCGGCGGAATTTAAGAGGTAGAAGACTATCAGTATGAGGAGGAGAGCTGATGAGACGAAGAGCCTTAGCCTCCACGCTGTCCAGAAGAGCTGTGTGGGTGGAGCCCCCCCACACATGAGATGCATACTCCATACGAGGGCGGACAAGGCCCCTGTATATGGACAGCAACTGTGCAGGGGAGAAGAACTGGCGGAGACGGTACAAAACGCCCAGCCTCGAGGAAGCTGATTTAGTAAGAGATGAGATATGAAGTTTCCAGTTGAGATTTTGAGTTAAGGATAGACCGAGAATGTTTAGTGTTGAGGAAGGTGATAGCTGGGTGTTGTCAAAGAATAGGGGATAGTTGTTTGGAAGATTGTGTCGAGTGGATAGGTGGAGAAACTGTGTTTTTGAGGCGTTGAAGGACACCAGGTTCTTCTTGCCCCAATCGGAAATAATAGTAAGGGCTGAGGCTAAGCGTTCTGCAGTCTCCAGCCTTGAGTCGTTAAGTTCCTGAAGGGTGGGTCTTCTATTAAAAGAAGTTGAATAAGGCAGAGTGGAATCATCGGCGTAGGAATGGATAGGACAGTTCGTTTTGGAAAGAAGATCATCAATGAACAACAGAAAAAGAGTGGGAGATAGGACAGAACCCTGTGGGACACCACTGTTAATAGATTTAGAAGAACAGTGACCGTCTACCACGGCAGAAATAGAACGGTCAGAAAGGAAACTGGAGATAAAGGTACAGAGAGAAGGATAGAAACCGTAGGAGGGTAGTTTTGAAAGCAAAGATTTGTGCCAGACCCTATCAAAAGCTTTTGATATGTCCAGCGCAATAGCAAAATTTCACCGAAATGGCTAAGAGAGGATGACCAAGAGTCAGTTAAGAAGGCTAGGAGATCACCAGTAGAACGCCCCTTGCGGAACCCATACTGGCGATCAGATAGAAGGTCAGAAGTGGAAAGGTGCTTTTGAATCTTCCGGTTAAGGATTGATTCAAAAGCTTTAGATAGACAAGAAAGTAAAGCAATAGGACGGTAGTTTGAGGGATTGGAGCGGTCACCCTTCTTAGGTACAGGCTGTATGAAGGCATACTTCCAGCAAGAAGGAAAGGTAGATGTTGACAGGCAGAGGCGAAAGAGTTTGACCAGGCAGGGTGACAGCACGGAGGCACAGTTTTTAAGGACAATAGGAGGCACTCCATCAGGTCCATAAGCCTTCTGAGGATTGAGGCCAGAGAGGGCATAGAAAACATCATTTTGAAGAATCTTTATATGGAGTATGGAGTATGCATCTCATGTGTGGGGGGGCTCCACTCACACAGCTCTTCTGGACAGAGTGGAGGCAAAGGCTCTTCGTCTCATCAGCTCTCCTCCTCATACTGATAGTCTTCTACCTCTTAAATTCCGCCGCAATGTTGCCTCTCTTTCTATCTTCTATCGATATTTCCACGCTGACTGCTCTTCTGAACGTGCTAACTGCATGCCTCCCCCCCTCCCGCGGCCCCGCTGCACTCGACTTTCTACTCATGCTCATCCCCATACTGTCCAAACCCCTTATGCAAGAGTTAACCAGCATCTTCACTCTTTCATCCCTCACGCTGGTAAACTCTGGAACAATCTTCCTTCATCTGTATTTCACCCTGCCTACGACTTGAACTCTTTCAAGAGGAGGGTATCAGGACACCTCTCCTCCCGAAACTGACCTATCTTTCGGCCACCTCTTTGGATTCTTTTTAGGAGCAGCGAGTAGCGGGCTTTTTTTTTTATTAATGTTTACTTTTTTGTGACCTTGAGCTGTCTCCTTTGCTGTAAAAAAAAAAAAAAAAAAATAAAAAAAAAAGGCATAAAGGAGTCAGAGGGGGGATGAGTAGGAGGAATATGCCCAGAATCGTCCAGAGTGGAGTTTTTAGAAAAAGTTTGAGAGAAGAGTTCAGCCTTAGAGATAGATGAGACGGCAGTGTTGCCGTCAGGACTGAGGAGTGGAGGGAAAGATGAAGTGAAGTTGGAGGAGGTGTTTTTGGCTAGATGCCAGAAGTCACGGGAAGAGTTAGAGAAAGCAAGGTTTTGACATTTTCTATTAATGAAATAATTTTTGGTTAGTCGGAGAATAGATTTGGCACGATTTCGGGCAGAAATGTAAAGTTCATAATTAGCATTAGTTTGAAGGCTCTGGTACCTTTTGTGAGCTACCTCTCTATCATTGACAGCACGAGAACAAGCTTGATTAAACCAAGCTTTTTGCGTGAGGAAAGAGAGAAAGAATGTATATATATATATATATATATATATATATATATATATATATATATATATATATATATATATATATATATATATATATATATATATATATATATATATATATATATATATATATATATATACACACACAGAACGGTTCGTTTTAGATTAGACTGGGCGGGTTGCGGCGAACCAAACCCAGTGTTAGTGCCAGATATTAGAAGAGCAAATTACGAGGGGCCTTGAAGACATCTTGAAGGGGTAAACTGGGATAATCTAGGGATTCATTAGGTCCAGACCTGTGGGTTGGAGAACCAGGAGAACCATGTAGAAATGTCTTACAATAATTTAAATAGAGTAATAATAGAGGGTCAAGGACAGCATATACCACAACGAACACATAGAAAAGAATACAATGACCCTAAGTGGATGACTCGTGGACTAAAACACGAGATAGGGTAAAAAAAGGGAATTTATCAGAAAATAAAGAATGGTGAAACACATCTCAGGGGCCGGTATGTCGAACTATCTAGATTAGTGAAGAAGAACACCAGGATAGCAAAAAGGAATTATAAGATCAAAGTAGCAAATGAGGCGAAAAGTAATCCTAAGGGCTTCTTTCAGATGTATAGAACAAAAACACGGGAGAAAATTGGGCCGCTGAAAACAAACACAGGGGAGCTCGTAGAAAATTACGAAAATATGAGCACATTGTTGAACTACTACTTCCTTTCAGTATTCACACAAGAGGATCGAACGACTATTCCGGAAAGGGTTCAGGTGTACGAGGGTGGGGATGGCGATAAATTGAAGGATATAATCATTACAAGACAAATAGTTCAGGATGAGATAGATAAGCTTAATAAGAATAAGTCGCCAGGTCCTGACGGGATATTTCCGAGGGTATTAAGCAGTATAGGATATACTTTGTCGGGTCCGGGACTTTTATTTGTTTTAAGTGAATGGAGAGCTTTAAGGACTTCATCGGTTGTTATTTCAAAATTAGCCAATGCATGCTCGAGATTTACAATAGTTCTGGTGTTGGTGGTAGCGAGAGGAAGACTGTTAGTATTAAACACCGTGGAAAAGTAATTGTTTAAGAGGTTTGCAATGTGTTGGTTGTCAGTCACTAGTGCACCGTCGCTGTTTGTTAAAGGTCCAATACCACTTTTGATCGCCTTTCTGTTGTTTATGTAACTGAAGAAAGATTTCGGATTATTTTTACAGAGAGAGAGAGAGAGAGAGAGAGAGAGAGAGAGAGAGAGAGAGAGAGAGAGAGAGAGAGAGAGAGAGAGAGAGAGATTAATTATCTACTATTTTTATTCCTTTATTATTATTATTATTATTATTATTATTATTATTATTATTATTATTATTATTATTATTATTATTATTATTATTATTATTATTATTATTATTATTATTATTATTATTATTATTATTATTATTATTATTATTATTATTATTATTATTATTATTATTATTATTATTATTATTATTATTATTATTATTATTATTATTATTATTATTATTATTATTATTATTATTATTATTATTATTATTATTATTATTATTATTATTATTATTATTATTATTATTATTATTATTATTATTATTATTATTATTATTATTATTATTATTATTATTATTATTATTATTATTATTATTATTATTATTATTATTATTATTATTATTATTTTTTTTATTATTATTATTATTATTATTATTATTATTATTATTATTATTATTATTATTATTATTATTATTATTATTATTATTATTATTATTATTATTATTATTATTATTATTTGTTACTATTATTATTATTATTATTATTATTATTATTATTATTATTATTATTATTATTATTATTATTATTATTATTATTATTATTATTTTTTATTATTATTATTATTATTATTATTATTATTATTATTATTATTATTATTATTATTATTATTATTATTATTATTATTATTATTATTATTATTATATTATTATTATTATTATTATTATTATTATTATTATTATTATTATTATTATTATTATTATTATTATTATTATTATTATTATTATTATTATTATTATTATTATTATTATTATTTTATTATTATTATTATTATTATTATTATTATTATTATTATTATTATTATTATTATTATTATTATTATTATTATTATTATTATTATTATTATTATTATTATTATTATTATTATTATTATTATTATTATTATTATTATTATTATTATTATTTTTATTATTAAATTATTATTATTATTATTATTATTATTATTATTATTATTATTATTATTATTATTATTATTATTATTATTATTATTATTATTATTATTATTATTATTATTATTATTATTATTATTATTATTATTATTATTATTATTATTATTATTATTATTATTATTATTATTATTATTATTATTATTATTATTATTATTATTATTATTATTATTATTATTATTATTATTATTATTATTATTATTATTATTATTATTATTATTATTATTGTTATTATTACTATTACTATTCTCTTCCTTTCCTCCCTTCCTTCCTTCCTCCTTTCTTTCTTCCTCCTTTCCTTCCTTTTGTCCTTCCTCCTTTCATACTTATCTCCCTTCCTTTTCCTTTTCTCTCCCTCCTCTTATTTTATTTCCCTTCCTCCTTCCTCTTCCTTCTCCTCCCTATCAACTTTATTTTACATATATATTTCTTATTTTCTTCTTCCTTCCCTTCTTCTTCCTTCCCTTCCTTTCCTTCCTTTTCCCTCCTTCCCTCCTTTCCCTTCCTCTCCCTTCCTTCCCTTCCCTTCCTTTTCTTTCTCTTCCCCATATTTTTTGTAAATATTTTTTCTCCTCCTCCTCCTCCTCCTCCTCCACCATCACCTCCTCTTCTTATAAGCTTTTAATCCTCTCAGCTGTTCCTCATTTCTCTCTCTACCTCATGATATACTAATCCCTGTTTTCCTCGCCTTGCTGTCTTTACCTCACAGTTATTCATCGTTTTAGTTCTCTCTTATAGACTAGCTCATGAAATAGTCGTGACCTATATTTTGTTCTCCCTCTCTTTCTGCATCATTCCTTGGAACGTTATTCATATTCCCATGTCTTCTTTTCTAAATATCCTTCCTTCAATTATTTATCCCATTAACTATCTTATTCTCCTTCCTTCCTTCCTTCTTCCCTCCCTTTCTTAATTTGTATCTTTCCTCCTTTTTATTTTCCTTAGACTCTTTCTTTCATCCTTTCTTTCTTTTTTTTTCTTCTCATTTTGACTTATTCTATGTTTTTTTTAAATCTTTTTCTCACTATTTCAATCTCTCTTCTCTCTTCTCCTTTTACCGTTTACCGTTGATGATGTTTCAGGCCCCGCTCCGCTGCTGGTGCAGTGCTCTGCGAGGGCCGTCAACAATTACGATGTTAACCTCGATAACAATCTCCGATGCACTTATTCAGAACGTCGTAGTGAGTGAGTGAGTCGTGATTGCTTTCATGAATAGCCTACTGATGTCCTTTTGATAAAACTTGGCATCATCAAAGTCACTTGGCCGTGTTTGGGTTCACACTAAATTATTTCCAACACACTGAACATTTAACACACAATTTGTCTCTGAGTACAAACACTAATTAATAGCCATGATCGGTAATGTTACGAATTCTCTCAATTTCGGTTTGAAGTACTACACAACACTGGTCATTCACTGAGTGGTTGATTTCAGGCTTCTTGTACCTCACACAATCCTTCAACGCAATCCTTCGATTTGTGATCGTCAGTGCATTTGAAACATTTTTGGGCCTTTCCATTGCTCTGAACAGTACAGTTGACCTCAAAATGGCTGTATCTCTGACAATGATAGCATCTAATTGCACGGAATCTGTCTCTCACTGTTTATATTCTCCATTCTAATTTCAACTTGTCTTGATTCTTGTGAGTCAGCTCTCTCACAGTTGGATCACACCTCATAATGTAGTGCATTATGCCGCCAGCTGCAGGCTTACTAAAAAACAGCTCAGTCTTATTCTCAACACCCTCAATTGTGTGTAAGAACTCATTGCGGTCTAAGATGGCCTCCTTTATTTTTTCCTTGGTCTCCTCATTTTCAACATTGCATATCATTATCTCTGGTATCATCTTTCCAACACTCTTGGTACTAAGACAATTGTTTAGCAGCCTCATCCCTTGTGTTCTCATTGTCAGAGTTCATGACAATATTACCTCCATTTGTGAATCTTGAATCAGTTATGTGAATGCCATTCAATGACTGGGAGACTTCATCCTTCATATCTGTTGCCTTCTTTTCCTGGTTAGAAGCTTCCACAACAAGAGATTCTTCCTGACTTCCCTGTCTCTCTTCGCCACCTCAGCCCAACTAAGATTTGCCTTGTCTGCACGAACCGCGTCAGCAACTGATCCCAGCTCCTCCTGCACCTTCTCAGCCCTTGCTTCAACCTCATCGATCCCTAACACTAGATATATCTTTAGATAATTCTTGGCTGAATTCATCCATTTTTACCACAATGCTGGTAGCCAGAGATGCGTTATGGAGGCATGGGGTGCAAATGCAGATAATTTTATGTATGTTGCTTAATTCCAGACAAATGAGCACACTCCACATGACGCCATTCAGGACTCAAAGAGCATCCAATCCACTTCTCGCCTGTGAAATCCTCACAAACGAAACACAAAACTTATGTGTTTTGCTCGATCTTAGTCATTTGTACTGGGTGGGGTAGGGTGACATGATCACTTGACAGTAGCCTCTAGTTTTTAGGGTCAATTAATTTATTCTACTGGCTCTGTGTGCGCTATGCATTATATAAATACAACGTATTATTATATTATTTCACAATATTCCAATACAACGCCCCCTAGCCCTCTCAACTGAACCAAATCGCTTAAATTTCGCTCACTGTCCACCCCCCAATACATTTAACAGACTGAAAACTGGGCCCCCACAACATGCTGTGCCCAGGGCCCCCACAACTCTAAATCCGGCCCTGTGTGTGTGTGTGTGTGTGTGCTAGAAAATTCATAGAATTTAACACACACACACACACACACACACACACACACACACACACACACACACACACACACCAACAAACAGCTCTATATAGAGAGAGAGAGAGAGAGAGAGAGAGAGAGAGAGAGAGAGAGAGAGAGAGAGAGAGAGAGAGAGCTACCGAATATTATTTTTAGTGTTATGTTATCTTGAGTCTCTCTCTCTCTCTCTTCATATATATATATATATATATATATATATATATATATATATATATATATATATATATATATATATATATATATATATATTCAATTTCTGCACCGTATTTTCATCTATATTTTCCAATGATCTATTTTTGTTCCGTATTTCCATCTATATTTTCCCATGATCTACTTCTGTACCGTATTTCCATCTATATTTTCCTATGATCTATTTCTGTTCCGTATTTCCATCTATATTTTCCAATGATCTATTTCTGTTTCGTATTTCCATCTATATTTTCCCATGATCTATTTCTGTTCCGTATTTCCATCTATATTTTCCAATGATCTATTTCTGTTTCGTATGTCCATCTATATTTTCCCATGATCTATTTCTGTACCGTATTTCCATCTATATTTTTCCAAGATCTATTTCTGTACCGTATTTCCATCCATATCTCATCTAATTAGTTCTATTATCTAAGTCAACCGCATCATTATTATCAAATGTTCGTCTCCCTCCACTCGATTTTCCTCATTTTCCTCCTCTCATTTCTTCTTTTCATTCTATTTTTCTTTTCCCTCTCCTCTCCTCTCTTCCTCCCCGTCTTGTCTCTTCCCTCGTGATTCTTTCTCCTCATTTCCCTACTCCTTCTTCCTTTTTCCCCTCTTCCTTCTCTTTCATTTTTTTGTATTAATTATTCTCTTCCTTTTACTCCTCATGCCTTAATTCTTCTTTCTATTCATACCCTCACTTTTTCCTCCTCCTCTTCTCTCCTCCACCTCCTCCTTTGTTCCCATGGGTACACGGACGCCCTTCCCGGAGGTGCGTCTTCATGACCTTGTAGGTGTGCCCTTCTTAACCCCAACACAGCTGTTCGTTGCTTTTTTTTTTCATTATCTCTTTCTGTCATTACACACACACACACACACACACACACACACACACACACACACACATACACACACACACACACACACACACACACACACACACACACACACACACACACACACACACACACACACACACACACACACACACACACACACACACACACAGATACACACACACACACACACACACACACACACACACACACACACACACACACACACACATAGCCGGATTTAGAGCTGTGGGGGCTCTAACTGATAGTCTGCTACCTCTTAAATTCTGCCGCCATGTTGCTCTCTTTCTATCTTCTATCGATATTTTTGCGCTGACTGCTCTTCTGAACCTGCTAACTGCCTGCCTCCCCCCCTCCCGCGGCCCCGCTGCACTCGACTGTCCACTCTAGCCCATCCAATACTGTCCAAAGTATTACCTTTTTATTATCATTATCGTTATTACTTTTCTACTCTTTTTCTTCCACTCTTCTTCACTCTTCTTTTTATACGTCCATTGCAGTTCTTATGTTCTCTCTTGTTCCATCTCCTTCCTTTCTCTCTTTCTATTCTCCTTTTTTTTCTTATTCTTATTTCCTCTCCACTGTTCCTCCTCGATGTGCTCTCTCTCTCTCTCTCTCTCTCTCTCTCTCTCTCTCTCTCTCTCTCTCTCTCTCTCTCTCTCTCTCTCTCTCTCTCTCTCTCTCTCCTAATTAACACTCACCTGCTAGTGTGTCTCACCTCGGCAACTCATCTCGCTCATTAAGTCATCTCTGTAATTAAGGTAAACTTGCTACCTTGCCTCCTCCTCCTCCTCCTCTTCTTCCTCCTCTTCCTCCTCCTCCTCCTCCTTCTCCTCCTCCTCTTCTCTTCATTTTACTTCTCTTCCTTTCATCCTTGCGTTTAGCTTTCCTCTCTGCGCCTATTCATCCTCTTTCCTTTGCAGTTTCTCTTCCTCTTCGTATCTTCATCCATTCCCTCTCCCCTCATCCTTCCTATTCCCTTAGTGTCCTCACGTCATCCTTCCCCTCTGCCTTTTAAGACAACCTAACCTTTTCTATCTTCAGCTGATCCTGCCGGGCTTTCCTCCCTCTCCCCTCTTCCTAATCCTCCTCCTCCTTTTCCTCGTCCTGTATTCCTTACCTATTTCATATCCACATCCTCATCCTGATCTACCCATAACCCCTTCACTGCCCTAATCCCTCCATTTCTCCTTTCAACCTGACGAGCTTCACTTCCCCTTCTCCTCCAACCTCCTCTCTAACACCAAGACGAGAAGGAGGAGATGAAGGGGGCAGGGACATAGGGGGCAGCAGCAGCGTCTTGAGTCCTTCCTGTTCACAATTATCCGAGGAATTGTGTGTGTGTGTGTGTGTGTGTGTGTGTGTGTGTGTGTGTGTGTGTGTGTGTGTCAGCAGCACACGCAAGCAAGCGAAAAGACAAGCAAGTGAGTGGGTGTGGCAATGAGAAAGTGAGAAACACATTAATGGAGAGAGAGAGAGAGAGAGAGAGAGAGAGAGAGAGAGAGAGAGAGAGAGAGAGAGAGAGAGAGAGAGAGAGAGAGAGAGAGAGAGAGAGAAACGTTCCACATTTTGCGGCATCACCATCATTCTATGTGTGTCGTCATTGGCCTCGCGGTCAACCAGCTCTAGACTCGGGGGGGTGCAATGTCAACTCCAAGGTCCCCAAAACGGCTTACTCGAATCCGAGGTGATGTGTTGAATCGAGCCCTATGTGTAAATACCAGAGAGAGGAATGGCCCACCCAATCACCGGAACCAAGAGCCTCGGGGGTCGCCCTGCTCAGCCAGGGGGGCGAGCGGCATCCCTGATCGCCTCCTGGTACCGGGAGGAGCGGGAGCGGGAGGAGCGTGAGGGTGGTGGTCCCTTCAGGAAAAGGCGCTTCACGCCCTTCTTTACGATCCTTCAGCAGCATGAGCGGGGCCTCGAGGCGTCGGCCGCCATGCAGGAGTTTCCAGCGTGCCCCTTCCCGGCATGGTAAAAAGAAGAGCCCCCAATATCTAAAACAAAAATCATCTCAGCATCAAGAAACAAAAAGGAGAAAATTGAAAAAAAGGTAAAACATTTAGAAAAAAGAGACAAAAAGAATCGCCTCAGCACCGAGACAAAGAAAGAGTAATAAAAAATAGTAAAAAAAAAGTGAAAAAAAATATATAAATAAAATTAAATTCGACCAGAGCAAAAAAAATCGAAAAAAAAAAAGATAAAAAAAAAATACAAACCAACTCGACCAGAGCAAAAAATCCCCCCAAAAAAGATAAAACAAAAAAATACAAACCAACTCGACCAGAGCAAAAAATCCAAAAATAAAAGATAAAACAAAAAAAATACAAACCAACTCGACCAGAGCAAAAAATCCAAAAAAAAAAAAGATAACACAAAAAAAATACAAACCACTCGACCAGAGCAAAAAATCCAAAAAAAAAAGGATAAAACAAAAATAATACAAACCAACTCGACCAGAGCAAAAAATCCAAAAAAAAAAGGATAAAACAAAAAAAATACAAACCAACTCGACCAGAGCAAAAAATCCAAAAAAAAAAGGATAAAACAAAAAAAATACAAACCAACTTGACCAGAGCAAAAAAAAAAAAAAAAAAAAGATAAAACAAAAAAATACAAACCAACTCGACCAGAGCAAAAAAATAAATAAATAAAAAAAAATACAAACCAACTTGACCAGAGCAAAAAAAAAAAAAAAAAAAAGATAAAACAAAAAAATACAAACCAACTCGACCAGAGCAAAAAAACAAACAAAAAAAAACAAAGGCAAAGAAGACGAAGAAGACGAAGAAGAAGACGACGAAGAAGACGAAGACGAAAAAGACGACAAAGAAGAAGACGAAGAAGAAGAATAAGACGAAGAAGTAGACAAAGAAGAAGACGACGAAAAAGACGACGAAGAGGAAGACGAAGAACGAGGCGAAGAATAAGACGACGAAAAAAAAGAAGAAGAAGAAGACGAAGAAGAAGACGAAGAAGAAAAAGATGACGAAGAAGACGAAGAAGATGACGAAGACGAAAACGACGACGAAGACGAAGAAGAAGACGAAGAAGACGACGGAGGGAGGGAGCAGCAGCCACGACGACGGAGGGAGCAGCAGCCACGACGAGGGAGGGAGCAGCAGCCACGACGACGGAGGGAGCAGCAGCCACGACGAGGGAGGGAGCAGCAGCCACGACGAGGGAGGGAGCAGCAGCCACGACGACGGAGGGAGCAGCAGCCACGACGAGGGAGGGAACAGCAGCCACGACGAGGGAGGGAACAGCAGCCACGACGACGGAGGGAGCAGCAGCCACGACGAGGGAGGGAGCAGCAGCCACGACGACGGAGGGAACAGCAGCCACGACGAGGGAGGGAGCAGCAGCCACGACGACGGAGGGAACAGCAGCCACGACGAGGGAGGGAACAGCAGCCACGACGACGGAGGGAGCAGCGGCCACGACGAGGGAGGGAACAGCAGCCACGACGACGGAGGGAACAGCAGCCACGACGACGGAGGGAGCAGCAGCCACGACGAGGGAGGGAACAGCAGCCACGACGACGGAGGGAGCAGCAGCCACGACGAGGGAGGGAGCAGCAGCCACGACGAGGGAGGGAACAGCAGCCACGACGACGGAGGGAGCAGCAGCCACGACGAGGGAGGGAACAGCAGCCACGACGAGGGACGGAGCAGCAGCCACGACGAGGGAGGGAGCAGCAGCCACGATGAGGGAGGGAGCAGCAGCCACGACGAGGGAGGGAGCAGCAGCCACGACGAGGTAGGGAGCAGCAGCCACGACGAGGGAGGGAGCAGCAGCCACGACGACGGAGGGAGCAGCAGCCACGACGACGGAGGGAGCAGCAGCCACGACGAGGGAGGGAGCAGCAGCCACGACGAGGGAGGGAGCAGCAGCCACGATGAGGGAGGGAGCTGCAGCAACGATGAGGGAGGGAGCAGCAGCCACGATGAGGGAGGGAGCAGCAGCCACGACGAGGAGGAGCAGCAGCCACGACGAGGGAGGAGCACCCACGATGAGGGAGGGAGCAGCAGCCACGATGAGGGAGGGAGCAGCAGCCACGACGAGGGAGGGAGCAGCAGCCACGACGAGGGAGGGAGCAGCAGCCACGACGAGGGAGGGAGCAGCAGCCACGATGAGGGAGGGAGCAGCAGCCACGACGAGGGAGGGAGCAGCAGCCACGACGAGAGAGGGAGCAGCAGCCACGACGAGGGAGGGAGCAGCAGCCACGACGAGGTTGGGAGCAGCAGCCACGACGAGGGAGGGAGCAGCAGCCACGACGAGGGAGGGAGCAGCAGCCACGACGACGGAGGGAGCAGCAGCCACGACGAGGGAGGGAGCAGCAGCCACGACGAGGGAGGGATGTGTCGTGTGATATGTTTTCTTTTCATATAATGTCGTGTGATATGTTTTCTTTTCATATAATGTCGTGTGATGTTTTCTCTCCATATAATGTCGTGTCACATGTTACATTTCCATATAATGTTGTGTGATATGTTTCATTTCCATATAATGTCGTGTTATATGTTTTCTTTTCATGTAATGTCGTGTGATATGTTTTCTTTCCATATAATGTCGTGTGATATGTTTTCTTTTCATGTAATGTCGTGTGATATGTTTTCTTTTCATATAATGTCGTGTGATATGTTTTCTTTCCATATAATGTCGTGTGATATGTTTTCTTTTCATGTAATGTCGTGTGATATGTTTTCTTTTCATGTAATGACGGGTGATATGTTTTCTTTTCATATAATGTCGTGTGATATGTTTTCTTTTTATATAATGTCGTGTGCTATGTTTCATTTCGTGTGATATGTTTTCTTTTCATGTAATGACGGGTGATATGTTTTCTTTTCATGTAATTTCGTGTGATATGTTTTCTTTTCATGTAATGTCGTGTGATGTTTTCTTTCCATATAATGTCGTGTGATATGTTTTCTTTCCATATAATGTCGTGTGATATGTTTTCTTTTCATGTAATTTCGTGTGATATGTTTTCTTTTCATGTAATTTCGTGTGATATTTTTTCTTTTCATGTAATGTCTTGTGATATGTTTTCTTTCCATATAATATCGGGTGATATGTTTTCTGTCCCTGTAGAATCTTGTGATATGTTTTCTTTTCATGTTATGTCGTGTGATATGTTTTCTTTTCATGTAATGTCGTGTGATATGTTTTCTTTTCATGTAATGTCGTGTGATATGTTTTCTTTTTATGTAATGTCGTGTGCTATGTTTTCTTTTTATATAATGTCGTGTGTTATGTTTCATTTCCATATAATGTCGTGTGATATGTTTTCTTTTCATGTAATGTCGGGTGATATGTTTTCTTTTCATATAATGTCGTGTGATATGTTTTCTTTTCCTGTAATGTCGTGTGATATGTTTTCTTTTTATGTAATGTCGTGTGATATGTTTTCTTTTTATGTAATGTCGTGTGCTATGTTTTCTTTTTATATAATGTCGTGTGTTATGTTTCATTTCCATATAATGTCGTGTGATATGTTTTCTTTTTATGTAATGTCTTGTGATATGTTTTCTTTTTATGTAATGTTGTGTGATATGTTTTCTTTTCATATAATGTCGTGTGTTATGTTTCATTTCCATATAATGTCGTGTGATATGTTTTCTTTTTATGTAATGTCGTGTGATATGTTTTCTTTTTATGTAATGTCGTGTGATATGTTTTCTTTTCATGTAATGTCGTGTGATATGTTTTCTTTTTATGTAATGTCGTGTGCTATGTTTTCTTTTTATATAATGTCGTGTGATATGTTTTCTTTTCTTTTCATGTTATGTTGTGTGACATGTTTCCTTTTCATGTAATGTCGTGTGATATGTTTTCTTTTTATGTAATGTCGTGTGCTATGTTTTCTTTTCATGTAAAGTCGTGTGATATGTTTTCTTTTCATATTATGTTGTGTGATAAGTTTCCTTTTCATGTAATGTCGTGTGATATGTTTTCTTTTCATGTAATGTCGTGTGATATGTTTTATTTTTATATAATGTCGTGTTATATGTTTTCTTTTCATGTAAAGTCGTGTGATATGTTTCCATTTCATGTAATGTCGTGTGATATGTTTTATTTTTATATAATGTCGTGTGATATGTTTTCTTTTCATGTAATGTCGTGTGATATGTTTTCTTTTCATGTAATGTCGTGTTTTATGTTTCCTTTTATGTAATGGCGTGTGATATTTTTCTTTTCATATAATGTCTTGTGATATGTTTTCTTTTCATATTATGTCGTGTGATATGTTTTCTTTTCACATAATGTCTAGTGATATGTTTTCTTTTCATATAATGTCGTGTGATATGTTTTCTTTTCATATAATGTCGTGTGATATGTTTTCTTTCCACATAATGTCGTGTGATATGTTTTCTTTTCATATAATGTCGTGTGATATGTTTTCTTTTCATATAATGTCGTGTGATATGTTTTCTTTTCATATAATGTCGTGTGATATGTTTTCTTTACATATAATGTCGTGTGATATGTTTTCTTTTCATATAATGTCGTGTGATATGTTTTCTTTCCATGTAATGTCGTGTGATATGTTTTCTTTTCATATAATGTCGTGTGATATGTTTTCTTTTCATATAATGTCGTGTGATATGTTTTCTTTTCATATATTGTCGTATGATATGTTTTCTTTCCATGTAATGTCGTGTGACATGTTTTCTTTCCATGTAATGTTGTGTGATATGTTTTCTTTTCATGTAATGTCGTGTGATATGTTTTCTTTTCATGTAATGTCGTGTGATATGTTTCCTTTTCATGTAATGTCGTGTGATATGTTTTCTTTCCATGTAATGTCGTGTGATATGTTTTCTTTCCATGTAATGTCGTGTGATATGTTTTCTTTTCATGTAATGTCGTGTGATATGTTTTCTTTTCATGTAATGTCGTGTGATATGTTTTCTTTTCATGTAATGTCGTGTGATATGTTTTCTTTTCATTTAATGTCGTGTGATATGTTTTCTTTTCATGTAATGTCGTGTGATATGTTTTCTTTTCATGTAATGTCGTGTGATATGTTTTCTTTCCATGTAATGTCGTGTGATATGTTTTCTTTCCATGTAATGTCGTGTGATATGTTTTCTTTTCTTGTAATGTCGTGTGATATGTTTTCTTTTCATATAATGTCGTGTGATATGTTTTCTTTTCTTGTAATGTCGTGTGATATGTTTTCTTTTCATATAATGTCGTGTGATATGTTTTCTTTTCATATAATATCGTGTGATATGTTTTCTTTTCATATAATGTCGTGTGATATGTTTTATTTCCATATAATGTCGTGTGATATGTTTTCTTTTCATATAATGTCGTGTGATATGTTTTCTTTTCATATAATGTCTTGTGATATGTTTTATTTCCATATAATGTCGTGTGATATGTTTTCTTTTCATATAATATCGTGTGATATGTTTTCTTTTCATATAATATCGTGTGATATGTTTTCTTTTCATGTAATGTCGTGTGATATGTTTTCTTTCCATATAATGTCGTGTGATATGTTTTCTTTTCATGTAATGTCGTGTGATATGTTTTCTTTCCATGTAATGTCGTGTGATATGTTTTTTCTTCTTCATGTAATGTCGTGTGATATGTTTTCTTTCCATGTAATGTCGTGTGATATGTTTTCTTTCCATGTAATGTCGTGTGATATGTTTTCTTTCCATGTAATGTCGTGTGATATGTTTTCTTTCCATGTAATGTCGTGTGATATGTTTTCTTTTCATATAATGTCGTGTGATATGTTTTCTTTTCATATAATGTCGTGTGATATGTTTTCTTTCCATATAATATCGGGTGATATGTTTTCTTTTCATGTAATGTCGTGTGATATGTTTTCTTTTCATGCAATATCGTGTGATATGTTTTCTTTTCATGTAATGTAGTATGATATGTTTTCTTTACATATAATATCGGGTGATATGTTTTCTTTTCATGTAATTTCGAGTGATATGTTTTCTTTTCATGTAATGTTGTGTGATATGTTTCTTTTTCATGTAATGTCGTGTGATATGTTTCATTTCCACGTAATGTCGTGTTATAACTCTTTGGGAGCAGCAGCCACGACGAGGGAGGGAGCACCAGACACGACGACGGAGGGAGCAGCAGCCACGACGACGGAGGGAGCAGCAGCCATGACGATGAAGGGAGCAGCAGCCACGATGAGGGAGGGAGGAGCAGCCACGACGAGGGAGGGAGCAGCAGCCACGACGAGGGAGGGAGCAGCAGCAACGACGAGGGAGGGATCAGCAGCCACGACGAGGGAGGGAGCAGCAGCCACGACGAGGGAGGGAGCAGCAGCTACGACGACGGAGGGAGCAGCAGCCACGACGAGGGAGGGAGCAGCAGCCACGACGAGGGAGGGAGCAGCAACCACGACGAGGGAGGGAGCAGCAGCCACGACGACGGAGGGAGCAGCAGCCACGACGAGGGAGGGAGCAGCAGCCACGACGAGGGAGGGAGCAGCAGCCACGACGAGGGAGGGAGCAGCAACCACGACGAGGGAGGGAGCAGCAGCCACGACGAGGGAGGGAGCAGCAGCCACGACGAGGGAGGGAGCAGCAGCCACGACGAGGGAGGGAGCAGCAGCAACGACGAGGGAGGGAGCAGCAGCCACGACGAGGGAGGGAGCAGCAGCCACGACGAGGGAGGGAGCAGCAGCCACGACGACGGAGGGAGCAGCAGCCACGACAACGGAGGTTGGTTGGGGTAGCGTGCGTGGGACAGGAGGAGGCGGAGGCGGGGGTGTCGTGCGAGGGACAGGAAGAGAAGGTGGTGGTGGTTTCGTGACAAATAAAGGAGGAGGCAGTGGTGGGGGTGGCTTGCGTAGGACAGGAAGAAGCGTTGGCGGGGGTGGCAGGCAATGGACTGTAGGAGGAGTTGCGGGGGTGGCGTGCGAGGGAAAGGAGGAGGCGGTGGCGGGGGTGGCGTGCGAGGGACAGGAAGAAGCGTTGGCGGGGGTGGCGTGCGAGGGAAAGGAGGAGGCATTGGCGGGGTTGGCTTGCGAGGGACAGGAAGAAGCATTGGCGTTGGTGGCGTGCGAGGGAAAGGAGGAGGCGGTGGCGGGGGTGGCGTGCGAGGGACCCGACGACGCGGTGGCGGGGGGGGCGTGCGAGGGAACGGAGGAGGCGGTGGCGGGGGTGGCGTGCGAGGGACAGGAAGACGCGTTGGCGGGGGCGTCGGGCAATGAACTGCAAGAGGCGGTGGCGGGGGTGGCGTGCGAGGGAAAGGAGGAGGCGGTGGCGGGGGTGACGTGCAAGAGAAAGGAGGAGGCAGTGTGGGGTGATGCAAGAGAAAGGAGGAGGCAGTGGCGGGGTGACGTGCGAGAAAGGCGGAGGCTGTGGCGGGGGTGGCGTGCAAGAGAAAGGAGGAGGCAGTGGCGGGGGCGGCGTGCAAGAGAAAGGAGGAGGCAGTGGCGGGGGTGACGTGCAAGAGAAAGGAGGAGGCAGTGGCTGGGGTGACGTGCAAGAGAAAGGAGGAGGCAGTGGAGGGGGTGGCGTGCAAGAGAATGGAGGAGGCAGTGACGGGGGTGACGTGCAAGAGAAAGGAGGAGGCAGTGGGGGTGATGCAAGAGAAAGGAGGAGCAGTGGCGGGGTGTGTGCAAGAGAAAGGAGGCGGCCGTGGCTGGGGTGACGTGCAAGAGAAAGGAGGAGGCAGTGACGGGGGTGAGGTGCAAGAGAATGGAGGAGGCAGGTGGAGGGATGTGCAAGAGAAAGGAGGAGGCAGTGGCAGGGGGTGATGCGATGGAAAGGAGGAGGCAGTGTCAGGGGTGTGGTGCGATGGACAGGAGGAGGCAGTGGCGGGGTTGGGGTGCGATGGACAGAAGGAAGCAGTGGCGGAGGTGGCGTGGGATGGAAAGGAGGAGGCAGTGGTATGGGTGGGGTGAGATGAACAGGAAGAGGCAGTGGGGGGGTTGGCGTGTGATGGAGAGGAGGAGGCAATGTCGGTGGTGGGGTGCGATGGACAGGAGGAGGCGGTGGAGGGGGTGGGGTGCGATGGACAGGAGGAGGCAGTGGCGGGGGTGGCGTGCGAGGGACAGGAGGAGGCGGTAGTGGGAGTGGGGTGCGATGGAGAGGAGGAGGCAGTGGCGGGGGTGGGGTGCGATGGAGAGGAGGAGGCGGTGGCGAGGGTGGCGTGCGAGGAACAGGAGGAGGCGGTAGCGGTGGAGGCGTGCGAGGGAGAGGAGGAGGAGGTGGCAGGGGTGGCGTGCGATGGAGAGGAGGAGGCAGTGGCGGGGGTGGGGTGCGATGGAGAGGAGAAGGCGGTGGCGAGGGTGGCGTGTGATGGAGATGAGGAGGCAGTGGCGTGTGAGGGACAAGAGGAGGCAGTGGCAGGTGGCGTGCGAGGACAGGAGGCAGTGGCGAGGTGGCGTGGGAGGGACAGGAGGCAGTGGTGGGGTGCGATGGACAGGAGGAGGTGGTGGGGGTGGCGTGGGACAGGAGGAGGCAGTGGAGGGCGTGGGGTGCGATGGACAGGAGGAGGCAGTGGCGGGGGTGGCGTGCGATGGACTGGAGGAGGTAGTGGCGGGGGTGGCGTACGATGGACAGGAGGAGGCAGTGGCGGGGGTGGCGTGCGAGGGACAGGATGAGGCGGTGGCGGGGGTGGCGTGCGAGGGACAGGAGGAGGCGGTGGGGGTGGCGTGCGATGGACAGGAGGAGGCGGTGGCGGGGGTGGCGTGCGAGGGACAGGAGGATGCTCTGGCAGGGTTGGCGTGCGAGGGACAGGAGGATGCAATGGCAGGGTTGGCGTGCGAGGGACAGGAGGATGCAATGGCAGGGCTGGCGTGCGATGGACCGGCGGAGGCGGGGGGGGGGGGGGGGTGCGAGGGAAAGGAGGAGGCGGTGGCGGGGGTGGCGTGCGAGGGACAGGAGGAGGCGGTGGCGGGGGTGGCGTGCGAGGGACAGGAGGAGGCGGTGGTGTTTGTGGTGTGGGAGGGACAGGAAGAGGCGGTGGCCGGGTTGGCGTCCGAGGGACAGTAGGAGGCTGTGGCGGGGTTTGGCGTGCGATGGAGAGGAGGAGGCGGTGTCTGGGGTGGCGTGCGAGGGACACGAGGAGGCGGAGGAGGGGGTGGCGTGCGATGGACAGGAGGAGGCAGTGTCGGGGGTGGAGTGAGATGGAGAGGAGAAGGCAGTGGCGCGGGTGGGTTGCGATGGACAGGAGGAGGCGGTGGCGGGGGTGGGGTGCGATGGACAGGAGGAGGCGGATGCGGTGGTGCCGTGCGATGGACATGAGGAGGCAGTGGCAGGGGTGGTGCGATGGACAGGAAGAGGCAGTGGCTGGGGTGGGGGGCGATGGAGAGGAGGAGGCAGTGGCGAGGTTGGGGTGCGACGGACAGGAGGAGGCAGTGGCAGGGGTGGGGTGCGATGGACAGGAGGAGGCAGTGGCAGGGGTGGGTGCGATAGACAGGAGGAGGCAGTGGCTGGGGTTGGGTGTGATGGACAGGAGGAGGCAGTGGCGGGGGTGGGGTGCGATGGACAGGAGGAGGCAGTGGCAGGGGTGGGGTGCGATGGACAGGAAGAGGCAGTGGCAGGGGTGGGGTGCGATGGACAGGAGGAGGCAGTGGCAGGTGGGGTGCGATGGACAGGAGGAGGCAGTGGCAGGGGTGGGGTGCGATGGACAGGAGGAGGCAGTGGCAGGGGTGGGGTGCGATGGACAGGAGGAGGCAGAGGCCGGGTTGAGGTGCGATGGACAGGAGGAGGCAGTGTCCGGGGTGGGATGCGATGGAGAGGAGGAGGCAGTGGCGGGGATGGGATGCGATGGAGGGGAGGAGGCAGTGTCGGGGGTGGGGTTCGATGGTGAGGAGGAGGCAGTAGCGGGGGTGGAATGCGATGGAGAGGAGTAGGCAGAGGCGGGGGTGGGGTGCGATGGACAGGAGGAGGCATTGGCCGGGGTGGGATGCGATGGACAGGAGAAGGCAGTGGCGGGGGTGGGTTGCGATGGTGTGGAGGAGGCAGTGGCTGGGGTGGGATGCGATGGACAGGAGGAGGCAGTGGCTGGGGTGGGGTGCGATGGAGAGGAGGAGGCAGTGGTGGGATTGGGGTGCGATTGACAGGAGGAGGCAGTGGCGGGGGTGGGGTGCGAGGGACAGCAGGCAGTGGCAGGGGTGGGGTGTGATGGCGAGGAGGCAGTGGCGGGGGTATGGTGTGATGGATAGGAGGAGGCGGTGGCGTGGGTGGGTTTCGATGAACAGGAGGAGGCAGTGGCAGGGGTGGGGTGCGATGGACAGGAGGAGGCAGTGGCAGGGGGTGGGGTGCGATGGACAGGAGGAGGCAGTGGCAGGGGTGGGTGCGATGGACAGGAGAAGGCATTGGCGGGGGTGGGATGCGATGGACAGGAGGAGGCAGTGGAAGGGGTGGGATGCGATCGAAAGGAGGAGGCAGTGGCTTGGGTGGGGTGCGATGGAGAGGAAGAGGCAGTGGCGGGATTGGGGTATGATGGACAGGAGGAGGCCGTGGCGGGGGTGGGGTGTGATGGAGAGGAGGAGGCAGTGGCGATGGTGGGGTGCGATGGAATGGAGGAGGCTGTGGCAGGGGTGGGGTGCGGTGGACAGGAGGAGGCGGTGGCAGGGGTGGGGTGCGATGGAGAGGAGGAGGCAGTGGCGATGGTGGGGTGCGATGGAATGGAGGAGGCTGTGGCAGGGGTGGGGTGCGATGGACAGGAGTAGGCAGTGGCAGGGGTGGGGTGCGACGGAGAGGAGGAGGCAGTGGCGGGGGTGGGTGCGATGGACTGGAGGAGGCGGTGGCGGGGGTGGGGTGCGATGAACAGGAGGAGGCGGTGGCAGGGGGGTGGGTGCGATGGACAGGAGGAGTGGCAGGGGTGGGATGCGATGGACAGGAAGAGGCAGTGGTATGGGTGTGGTGCGATGGACAGGAGGAGGCAGTGGCAGGGGTGGGATGCGATGGACAGGAGGAGGCAGTGGCTGGGGTGGGGTGCGATGGACAGGAGGAGGCAGTGGCTGGGTTGGAGTGCGATGGACAGGAGGAGGCGGTGGCGGGGGTGGGGTGCGATGGACAGGAGGAGGCAGTGGCAGGGTGGGGTGCGATGGACAGGAGGAGGCAGTGGCAGGGGGTGGGGTGCGATGGACAGGAGGAGGCAGTGGCGGGTGGGGTGCGATGGACAGGAGGAGTCAGTGGCGTGGGTGGGGTGTGATGGACAGGAGGAGGCAGTGGCGGGGGTGGGGTGCGATGGAGAGGAGGAGGCAGTGGCAGGGGTTGGGTGCGATGGAGAGGAGGAAGTAGTGGCTGGGGTGTGGTGTGATGGAAAGGAGGAGGCAGTGGCGGGGGTGTGGTGCGAAGGACAGGAGGAGGCAGTGGCAGGGGTGTGGTGCGATGGACAGGAGGAGGCAGAGGTGGGTGTGTGGTGCGATGGACAGGTGGCGGCCGTGGCAGGGGTGTGGTGCGATGTACTGGTGGAGGCAGTGGTGGGGGTGGGGTGCGATGGACAGGAGGACGCAGTGGCGGGGGTGGGGTGCGATGGAGAGGAGGACGAAGTGGCTGGGGTGTGGTGCGATGGACAGGAGGAGGCAGTGGCGGGGGTGGGGTGCGATGGAGAGGAGGAGGCAGTGGAGGTTGTGTGGTGTGATGGACAGGAGGAGGCATTGGCGGGGGTGGGGTGCGATGGAGAGTAGGAGGCAGTGGCTGGGGTGGGGTGCGAGGGACAGGAGGAGTCAGTGTCTGGGTTGGGGTGCGATGGACAGGAGGAGGCAGTGGCAGGGGTGGGTGCGATGGACAGGAGGGGGCAGTGGCAGGGGTGGGGTGCGATGGACAGGAGGAGGCAGTGGCAGGGGTGGGGTGCGATGGAGAGGAGGAGGCAGTGGAGGAGGCAGTGGCAGGGTGGGGTGCGATGGACAGGAGGAGGCAGTGGCAGGGGTGGGTGCGATGGACAGGAGGAGGCAGTGGCAGGGTGGGCTGCGATGGACAGGAGGAGGCGGTACCGGGTGTGACGTGCGATGGACAGAAGGAGGCAGTGGAAAGGGTGGCGTGCGATGGACAGGAGGAGGCAGTGGCGGGGGTGGGGTGCGATGGACAGGAGGAGGCAGTGGCGGGGGTGGGGTGCGATGGAGAGTAGGAGGCACTAGCGGGGATGGGGTGCGATGGACAGGAGGCAGTAGCAAGGGTTGCGTGCGATGGACAGGAGGAGGCAGTGGCATGGGTGGGGTGCGATGGACAGAAGGAGGCAGTGGCACGGGTGGCGTGGGATGGACAGGAGGAGGCAGTGGCAGGGGTGGGTGCGATGGACAGGAGGAGGCAGTTGCGGGTGTGCGGTGCGATGGACAGGAGTAGGCAGTGGCGGGGGTGACGTGCGATGGACAGGAGGAGGAGGCAGTGGCAGGGGTGGCGTGCGTTGGACAGGAGGAGGCTGTGGCGGGGGTGGGGTGCGATGGACAGTAGGAGGCAGCGGCAGGGGTGGAGTGCGATGGACAGAAGGAGGCGATGGCGGGGGTGGGGTGCGATGGACAGGAAAAGGCAGTGGCGAGGGTGGGGTGCGATGGACAGGAGGAGGCACTGGCGGGGGTGGGGTGCGATGGACAGGAGGAGTCAGTAGCCGGGGTGGGGTGCGATGGAGAGGAGGAGGCAGTGGCTGGGGGGGGGTGCGATGGAGAGGAGGAGGCGCTGGCGGGGGTGGGGTGCGATGGATAGGAGGAGGCAGTGGCAGGGGTGGGGTGCGATGGAGAGGAGGAGGCAGTGGCGGGGATGCGGTGCGATGGACAGGAGGAGGCAGTGGCAGGGGGTGGGGTGCGATGGAGAGGAGGAGGCAGTGGCAGGGGTGGGGTGCGATGGACAGGAGGAGGCAGTGCCAGGTGTGGTGCGATGGACAGGAGGAGGCAGTGGCGGGGTTGGGGTGCGATGGACAGGAGGAGGCAGTTGCGGGGGTGGGGTGCGATGGACAGGAGGAGGCAGTGGCGGGGGTGGGGTGCGATGGACAGGAGGAGGCAGTGGCGGGGGTGGCGTGCGATGGACAGGAGGAGGCAGTGGCGGGGGTGGGGTGCGATGGACAGGAGGAGGCAGTGGCGGGGGTGGGGTGCGATGGACAGGAGGAGGCAGTGGCAGGGGTTGGGTGCGATGGAGAGGAGGAAGTAGTGGCTGGGGTGTGGTGTGATGGAAAGGAGGAGGCAGTGGCGTGGGTGGGGTGCGCTGGACAGGAGGATGCAGTGTCGGGGGTATGGTGCGATGGACAGGAGGAGGCAGTGGCGGAAGTGGGGTGCGATGGAGAGGAGGAGGCAGTGAAAGGGTAGTGGTGCGATGAACAGGAGGAGGCAGTGGAGGGTGGGGTGCGATGGAGAGGAGGAGGCAGCGGCAGGGGTGGAGTGCGATGGACAGAAGGAGGCGATGGCGGGGGTGGGGTGCGATGGAGAGGAGGAGGCAGTGGCGAGGGTGGGGTGCGATGGACAGGAGGAGGCAGTGGCGGGGGTGGGGTGCGATGGACAGGAGGAGGCAGTGGCGGGGGTGGGGTGCGATGGACAGGAGGAGGCAGTGGCGGGGGTGGGGTGCGATGGACAGGAGGAGGCAGTGGCGGGTCGGGGTGCAATGGACAGGAGGAGGCAGTGGCGGGGGTGTGGTGCGATGGACAGGAGGAGGCAGTGGCGGGGGGGTGGTGCGATGGACAGTAGGAGGCAGTGGCCGGGGTGGGTGACGATGGATAGGAGGAGGCAGTGGTGGGGGTGGGGTGCGATGAACAGGAGGAGGCAGTGGGAGGGGTGGCGTGCGAAGGACTGGAGGAGGCAGTGCCGGTGGTGGGGTGCGATGTTCAGGAGGAGGCAGTGGGAGGGGTGGGTGCGATGGACAGGAGGAGGCAGGGGCAGGGGTGGGGTGCGATGGACAGGAGGAGGCAGTGGCAGGGGTGGGATGCGATGGAGAGGAGGAGGCAGTGGGGGGGTGGGGTGCTATGGACAGGAAAAGGCGGTGGCGGGGGTGGGGTGCGATGGACAGGAAAATGCACTGGCGAGGGTGGGGTGCGATGGACAGAAGGAGGCAGTGGCTGGGGTGAGGTGCGATGGACAGGAAGAGGCAGTGGCGGGGGTGGGGTGCGATGGACAGGAGGAGGCAGTGGCCGGGGTGGGGTGCGATGTACAGGAGTAGGCAGTGGCGGTGGTGGGGTGCGATGGACAGGAGGAGGCAGTTGCGAGGGTGGGGTGCGATGGAGAGGAGGAGGCAGTGGTTGGGTTGGGGTGCGATGGACAGGAGGAGGCAGTGGCAGGGGTGGGGTGCGATGGACAGGAGGAGGCAGTGGCGGGAGGGGGGGGTGCGATGGACAGGAGGCAGTAGCGAGGGTTGCGTGCGGTGGACAGGAGGAGGCAGTTGCATGGGTGGGGTCCGATGGACAGGAGGTGGCAGTGGGGGGGGTGGGGTGCGATGGACAGGAGGAGGCAGTGGACAGGAGGAGGCAGTGGCAGGGTGGGGTGCGATGTACAGGAGGAGGCTGTGGTGGGGGTGTGGTGCGATGGACATGAGTAGGCGGTGGCGGGGATGGGGTGCGATGGACTGGGGGAAGCAGTGGCAGGGGTGGGTGCGATGGACTGGAGGATGCAGTGGAAGGGGTGGGATGCGATGGACAGGAGGAGGCAGTGGCTGGGGTGGGGTGCGATGGACAGGATGAGTCAGTGTCGGCGGTGGGGTGTGATGGACAGGAGTCGCCAGTGGCGGGTGGGGTGCGATGGACAGGAGGCAGTGGCAGGGGTGGGTGCGATGGACAGGAGGCAGTGGCAGGGTGGGGTGCGATGGACAGGAGGAGGCAGTGGCAGGGGGTGGGTGCGATGCACTGGAGGATGCAGTGGCAGGGGTGGGTTGCGATGGACAGGAGGAGGCTGTGGCGGTGGTGGGGTGCGATGGACAGGAGGAGTCAGTGGCAGGGGTTGGGTGCGAGGGAGAGGAGGAGGCGGTGGCGGGGGTGGGGTGTGATGGACAGGAGGAGGCGGTGGCGGGGGTGGGGTGCGATGGACAGGAGGAGGCAGTGGCGGGGGTGGTGTGCGATGGACAGGAGGAGGCTGTGGCGGGGGTGGGGTGCGATGGACAGGAGGAGGCGGTGGCGGGGGTGGGGTGCGATGGACAGTAGAAGGCGGTGGCGGAGGAGGGGTGTTATGGACAGGAGGAGGCGGTGGCGGGGGTAATGTGCGATGGACAGGAGGAGACAGTGTCATAGGTGGGGTGCGTTGGATAGGATTAGGCAGTGGCGGTGTGGGGTGCGATGGACAGGTGGAGTCAGTGGCAGGGGTTAGGTGCGAGGGAGAGGAGGAGGCGGTGGTGGGGATGGGGTGTGATGGACAGGAGGAGGCAGTGGGAGGGGTGGGGTGCGATGGACAGGTGGAGTCAGTGGCAGGGGTTAGGTGCGAGGGAGAGGAGGAGGCGGTGGTGGGGATGGGGTGTGATGGACAGGAGGAGGCAGTGGCGGGGGTGGGGTGCGAGAGACAGGAGGATGCGGTGGCGGGGATGGGGTGCGATGGACAGGAGGAGGCGGTGGCTCGGGTGGCGTGCGATGTACAGGAGGAGGCTGTGGCGGTGGTGGGGTGGGATGGACTGGTGGAGGCTGGGGCGGGGGTGGGGTTCGACGGACAGGAGGAGGCTGTTGCGGGGGTGGTGTGCGAAGGAAAGGAGGAGGCGGTGGCTCGGATGGCGTGCGATGAAGAGGAGGAGGCAGTGGCTGGGTTGGGGTGCGAGGGACAGGAGGAGGCGGTGGCGGGGGTTGGGTGCGATGGACAGGAGGTGGCAGTGGCGTGAGTGGGGTGCGATGAACAGGAGGTGGCAGTGGCGGGGGTGTACTGCGATGGACAGGAGGTGGCAGTGGCGGGGGTGGGGTGCGATGGAGGAGCAGTGGCGGGGTGGGGTGCGATGGACAGGAGGAGGCGCTGGCAGGGGTGGGGTGCGATGGACAGGAGGAGGCAGTGGCAGGGGGTGGGGTGCGATGGACAGGAGGAGGCAGTGGCAGGGGTGGGTGCGATGGACAGGAGGAGGCAGTGGCAGGGGTGGTGCGATGGACAGGAGGAGGCAGTGGCGGGGGTGGGTGCGATGGACAGGAGGAGGCAGTGGCGGGGTGGGTGCGATGGACAGGAGGAGGCAGTAGCAGGGGTGGGGTGCGATGGACAGGAGTAGGCAGTGGCCGGGGTGGGGTGCGATTGAGAGGAGGAGGCAGTGGCAGGGGTGGGGTGCGATGGACAGGAGGATGCAGTGGCAGGGGGGTGCGATGGAATGGAGGAGGCTGTGGCGGGGGTGGGGTGCGATGGACAGGAGGAGGCAGTGGCGGAGGTGGGGTGCGATGGACAGGAGGAGGCAGTGGCGGGGGTGGGGTGCGATGGACAGGAGGAGGCAGTGGCGGGGGTGGGGTGCGATGGACAGGAGGAGGCAGTGGCGGGGGTGGGGTGCGATGGACAGGAGGAGGCAGTGGAGGGGGTGGGGTGCGATGGACAGGAGGAGGCAGTGGCGGGGGTGGGGTGCGATGGAATGGAGGAGGCTGTGGCAGGGGTGGGGTGCGATGGACAGGAGTAGGCAGTGGCGGGGGTGGGGTGCGACGGAGAGGAGGAGGCAGTGGCGAGGGTGGGGTGCGATGGAATGGAGGAGGCTGTGGCGGGGGTGGGGTGCGATGGACAGGAGGAGGCAGTGGCGGGGGTGGCGTGCGATGGACAGGAGGAGGCAGTGGCAGGGGTGGGGTGCGATGGACAGGAGGAGGCAGTGGCGGGGGTGGGGTGCGATGGACAGGAGGAGGCAGTGGCGGGGGTGGGGTGCGATGGACAGGAGGAGGCAGTGGCGGGGGTGTGGTGCGATGGACAGGAGGAGGCAGTGGCATGGGTGTGGTTCGATGGTCAGGAGGAAGCAGTGGCGGGGGTGTGGTGCGATGGACAGGAGGAGGCAGTGGCGGGGTTGGGGTGCGATGGACAGGAGGAGGCAGTGGCGGGGGTGGGGTGCGATGGACAGGAGGAGGCAGTGGCGAGGATGGGGTGCGATGGACTGGAGGAGGCGGTGGCAGGGGTGGGGTGCGATGGACAGGAGGAGGCAGTGGCGGGGGTGGGGTGCGATGGACAGGAGGAGGCAGTGGCGGGGGTGGGGTGCGATGGACAGGAGGAGGCAGTACCTGGGGTGGGGTGCGATGGACAGGAGGAAGCAGTGGAGGGCTAGGGGTGCGAAGGACAGGAGGAGGCAGTGGCAGGGGTGGGTGCGATGGACAGGAAGGAGGAGGCAGTGGCGGGGTTTGCGTGCGGTGGACAGGAGGAGGCAGTGGCTGGGGTGGGGTGCGATGGACAAGAGGAGCAGTGGCAGGGGTGGGGTGCGATGGACAGGAGGAGGCAGTGGCAGGGGTGGGGTGGGATGGACAGGAGGAGGCAGTGGCAGGGGGTGGGGTGCGATGGACAGGAGGAGGCAGTGGCAAGGGTGGGGTGCGATGGACAGGTGGAGGCAGGGGGGGGGGTGGGGTGCGATGGACAGGAGGAGGCAGTGGCGGGGGTGGCGTGCGATGGACAGGAGGAGGCAGTGGCGGGGGTGGGGTGCGATGGAGAGGAGGAGGCAGTTGCAGGGGTGTGGTGCTAGGGACAGGGGGAGGCGGAGGCGGGGGTGAGGTTCAATGGACAGGAGGAGGCAGTGGCGGGGGTGGGGTGTAATGGAGAGGAGGAGGCGGTGGCGGGGGTGGGGTGCGATGGACAGATGGAGGCGGGGGCGAGGGTGGGGTGCGTTGGACAGGAGGGCAGTGGCAGGGGTGGGGTGCAATGGACAGGAGGAGGCCGTGGCCGGGGTGGGTGAGATGGACAAGAGGAGGCAGAGGCGGGAGTGGGTGTGCGATGGACAGGAGGAGGCAGTGGCGGGGGTGACGTGCGATGGACAGAAGGAGGCAGTGGCGGGGGTGGCGTGGGATGGACAGGAGGAGGCAGTGGTGAGGGTGGGGTGCGATGGACAGGAGGAGGCAGTGGCGGTGGTGGGGTGCGATGGACAGGAGGAGGCAGTGGCGGGGGTGGGGTGCGATGGACAGGAGGAGGCGGTGGCGGGGGTGGGGTGCGATGGACAGGAGGAGGCAGTGGCGGGGTTGGGGTGCGATGGACAGGAGGAGGCAGTGGCGGGGGTGGGGTGCGATGGACAGGAGGAGGCAGTGGCGGGGTTGGGGTGCGATGGACAGGAGGAGGCAGTGGAGGAGGTGTGGTGCGATGGACAGGAGGAGGCAGTGGCGCGGGTGGGGTGCGAAGGAGACGAGGAGGCGGTGGCGATGGTGGCGTGCGATGGATAGGAGGAGGCTGTGGCGGGGGTGGGGTGCGAGGGACAGGAGGAGGCATTGGCGGGGGTGGCGTGCGATGGACAGGAGGAGGCTGTGGCGGGAGTGGGGTGCGATGGACAGGAGGAGGCAGTGGGGTGGGTGGGGTGCGATGGACAGGAGGAGGCAGTGGCGGTGGTTGGGTGCGATGGACAGGAGGAGGCAGTGGCTGTGGTGGGGTGCGATGGACAGGAGGAGGCAGTGGCGGGGGTGGGGTGCGATGGACAGGAGGAGGCAGTGGCGGGGGTGGCGTGCGAGGGACAGGAGGAGGCGGTGGCGGTGATGGCGTGCGATGGACAGTAGGAGGCTGTGTTCGTGGTGGCGTGTGATGGACAGGAGGAGGCAGTGTGGGGTGACGTTCGAGGGACAGGAGGAGGAAGTGGCGTGGGTGGCGTGGGATGGACAAGGAGGAAACGGTCAGGGTGTGGCGTGCGAAGGACAGTTGGAGGCGGTGGCGGGGTTGGAGATCGATGGACAAGAAGAAGCGGTGGCCGGGTGGCGTGTGAGGGACAGGAGGAGGCAGTGGGGGGTGAGGGAGAGGAGGAGGCAGTGGCGGGGGTGGGGTGCGATGGACAGGAAAATGCAGTGGCAGGGGGTCGTGCGATGGACAGGAGGAGGCAGTGGCAGGGGTGGCGTGCGATGGACAGGAGGAGGCAGTGGCAGGGGTGGCGTGCGATGGACAGGAGGAGGCAGTGGCAGGGGTGGTGTGCGATGGCCAGGAGGAGGCAGTGGCAGGTGTGGCGTGCTTGGGACAGGAAGAGGCAGTGGCAGGGGTGACGTGAGAGGGACAGGAGGAGGCAGTGGCAGGGGTGGGGTGCGATGGACAGGAGGAGGCAGTGGCAGGGTGGGGTGCGATGGAGGAGGAGGCAGTGGCAGGGGGTGGGTTTCGATGGAGAGGAGGAGGCGGTGGCAGGGGTGGTGCGATGGACAGGAATAGGCAGTGGGGGGGTTGGGGTGCGATGGACAGGAGGAGGCAGTGGCAGGGGGGGGGAGCGATGGACAGGAGGCGGTGGCGGGGTGGCGTGCGATGGACAGGAGGCAGTGGCGGGGGTGGGGTGCGATGGACAGGAGGAGGCAGTGGCTGGGGTGGGGTGCGATGGACAGGAGGAGGCAGTTGCGAGGGAGGGGTGCGATGGAAAGGAGGAGGCGGTTGCGGGGATAGGGTGCGATGGACAGGAGGATACAGTGGCAGGGGTGGGGTGCGATGGACAGGAAGAGGCATTGGTGGAGGTGTGGTGCGATGGACAGGAGTAGGCATTGGCGGGAATGGGGTGCGATAGACAGGAGGAGGCGGTGGCTGGGGTGGTGTGCGATGGACAGGAGGATGCAGTGGAAGGGGTGGGCTGCGATGGACAGGATGAGGCGGTGGCAGGGGTGGGGTGCGATGGATAGGAGGAGGTAGTGGCAGGGGTGGGGTCCGATGGACTGGAGGAGGCGGTGGAGGGGGTGGGATGCGATGGACAGGAGGAGGCAGTGGCTGGGGTGGGGTGCGATGGAGAGGAAGAGGCAGTGGCGCCATTGGGGTATGATGGACAGGAGGAGGCAGTGGCGGGGGTGGGGTGTGATGGACAGGAGGAAACAGTGGCAGGGTGGGGTGCGATGGAGAGCAGTGGCGGGGGTGGGGTGCGATGGACAGGAGGAGGTAGTGGCGGGGGTGGGGTGCGATGGACAGGAGGAGGCAGTGGCGGGGGTGGTGTGCTAAGGACAGGAGGATGCGGTGGCCGGGTTGGCGTGCGAGGGACAGGAGGAGGCGGTGGCGGTGTGGGGTGCGATGGACAGGTGGAGTCAGTGGCAGGGGTTAGGTGCGATGGAGAGGAGTAGGCAGTGGAGGGGGTGGGATGCGAGGGACAGGAGGAGGCAGTGGCCGGGGTGGGGTGCGATGGACAGGAGGAGGCAGTGGCGGGTGTGGGGTGCGATGGACAGGAGGAGGCGGTGGCTTGGGGTGGGGTGATGGACAGGAGGAGGTGGCGGGGGTGGGGTGCGAGGGACAGGAGGAGGCGGTGGCGGGGGTGGGGTGCGATGGACAGGAAGAGGCAGTGGCGGGGGTGGCGTGCAATGGACAGGAGGAGGCAGTGGCGGGGGTGGGGTGCGATGGAGAGGAGGAGGCTGTGGCGAGGGTGAGGTGCGATGGAGAGGAGGAGGCAGTGGCGGGGGTGGAGTGCGATGGAGAGGAGGAGGCGTTGGCGGTGGTGGGGTGCGATGGACAAGAGGAGGCATTGGCGGGGGTGGGGTGCGATGGACAGGAGGAGGCAGTGGCGGGGGTGGGTTTCGATGGACAGGAAGAGGCAGTGGCGGAGGTGGCGTGCGATGGACAGGAGGAGGCAGTGACGGGGATGGCGTGCGATGGACAGGAGGAGGCAGTGGCGGGGGTGGGGTGCGATGGACAGGAGGAGGCAGTGGCGGGGGTGGCGTGCGATGGACACGAGGAGGCAGTGGCGGGGGTGGGGTGCGATGGACTGGAGGAGGCTGTGGCGGGGGTGGGGTGCGAGGGACAGGAGGAGGCAGTGGCGGGGGTGGGGTGCGATGGACAGGAGGAGGCGCTAGCGGGGGTGGGGTGCGATGGACAGGAGGAGGCGGTGTCGGGGGTGGGGTGCGATGGACAGGAGGAGGCGGTGTCGGGGGTGGGGTGCGATGGACAGGAGGAGGCGGTGGCGGGGGTGGGGTGCGATGGACAGGAGGAGGCGGTGTCGGGGGTGGGGTGCGATGGACAGGAGGAGACAGTGGAGTTGGTGGGGTGCGATGGACAGGAGGAGGCGGTGTCGGGGGTGGGGTGCGATGGACAGGAGGAGGCGGTGTCGGGGGTGGGGTGCGATGGACAGGAGGAGGCGGTGTCGGGGGTGGGGTGCGAGGGAGAGGAGGAGGCGGTGGCGGGGGTGGCGTGCGAGGGAGAGGAGGAGGCGGTGGCTGGGGTGGGGTGCGATGGAGAGGAGGAGACGGTGGCGGGGGTGGCGTGCGAGGGAGAGGAGGAGGCGGTGGCTGGGGTGGGGTGCGATGGAGAGGAGGAGGCGGTGGCGGGGGTGGCGTGCGAGGGACAGGAGGAGGCGGTGGCGGGGGTGGCGTGCGAGGGAGAGGAGGAGGCGGTGGCGGGTATGGCGTGGGAGGGAGAAGAGGAGGCGGTGGCGGAGATGGAGTGCGAGAGACAGAAGGAGGCGGTGGCGGGGGTGGCGTGCGAGGGAGAGGAGGAGGGGGTGGCGGGTGTGGTTTGCGAGGGACAGGAGGAGGCGGTGGCGGTGGTGGCGTGCGAGGGACAGGAGGAGGCGGTGGCGGGGGTGACGTTCGAGGAACAGTAGGAGGCAGTGGCAGGGGTGGCGTGCGAGGGAAAGGAGGAGGGGTGGTGGGGAGGCGTGCGAGGGAGGAGGAGGAGGTGGCGGTGCTGGCGTGCGAGAGACAGGAGGAGGCGGTGGCGGGGGTGGCGTGCGAGGGACAGGAAAAGGCGGTGGCGGGGGTGGCGTGCGAGGGACAGGAGGAGGCGGTGGCGGGGGTGGCGTGTGATGGAGAGGAGGCAGTGGCGGGGGTGGTGTACGAGGGAAAGGAAGAGGCGGTGGCGGGTGTGGCGTGCGTGAGACAGGAAGAGGCGGTAACGGGGGTGGCGTAAGAGGGACAGGATAAGGCGGTGGCGGGGAAGGTGTACGAGGGAAAGGAAAAGGCGGTAACGGGGGTGGCGTAAGAGGGACAGTAGGAGGCGGTTGCGGGGGTGGCGTGCGGGGGACAGGAGGAGGCGGTGGCGGGGGTGGCGTGCGAGGAACAGGAGGAGGCGGTAGCGGGGGT
This sequence comes from Eriocheir sinensis, assembly GCF_024679095.1. Taxonomy (NCBI): domain Eukaryota; kingdom Metazoa; phylum Arthropoda; class Malacostraca; order Decapoda; family Varunidae; genus Eriocheir; species Eriocheir sinensis. The sequence continues at coordinate 120,867 of NW_026112311.1, read as the reverse complement.
GACTTGCGAATGAGAGGAGTCTGTGTCGGGGTTGGGGTGCGAGGGACAGTAGGAGGCTTTGGCGGGGATGCCGTGCGACGGACAGGAAGAGGCGGTGGCGGGGGTGGCATGGGAGGGACAGGAGGAGGCGGTGGCGGCGTTTGATAGATAGGAGGAGGCGGTGGAAGGTGTAGCGTACTAGGGACAGTTACTTTACTAGCAATTTTTGTGTCATCAGCAAATTTTGATACTTTGCAAGTGAGCCCATCATCGATATCATTAACATAAATTAAGAAGAGCATTGGGCCAAACACTGATCCTTGAGGTACGCCGCTTTTGACATCGAGCCAGTTAGATGTAACATCGTTTAGAACTACTTTCTGTTTCCGCTCAGAGAGCCAGTCCGCAAGCCAATTGTGAATGTTACCCGAGATACCGTGCGACAGCAGTTTGCTGAGCAATCGTTGGTGGGGGACCTTATCAAATGCCTTTTGAAAATCCAGATATATGATATCTACTGATCTGCTTTCATCGAAAACCTCAAAAATATAGTGAAAAAAATCAAGTAAGTTAGTCAAACACGAACGTTTACTATGGAAGCCATGTTTTGAATTATTTATCATATTATTTTCTTCGAAGAATTTCACCATATTGTCGCGAATGATAGTCTCCATTAACTTACAAACAATCGATGTCAGGCTAATTGGTCGATAGTTTCCTGGATGAGACTTGTCCCCCTTTTTGAAAATTGGTGTGACATTTGCAAGTTTCCAATCCGACGGAACTTTTCCAGCTGTTAAAGATTTATTGAATATGATGGAGAGCGGTTTACAAATTTGTTGTTTGATTTCTTTTAAGACCCTAGGGGTAATTTTGTCTGGACCAGGAGCTTTGCTTACTCTAATCTTTTCAATTGTGCGTAAAATGTCACTTTCTACGATGAGCACGCCACTTAACATCTTTTCGGCCCTTCTAACCTCCGGCGGTTGAGGTGATAAACAATCTTCGTTGGTAAATACGGATGCGAAAAAAGTTATTTAGGATTGTAGCCATTTTATTTTCATCGTTCGTGTGGTTACCATTTTCATTAGCAAGCGGTCCGATACCACAAGTGAGTGACTTTTTATTATTTACATAGCTAAAAAATCTTTAGGATTAGATTTACTTGTTTCCGCTATATATTCTTCAAGATTTTTCTTGCTTCGTTTTATTAATTTCTTGGTTTCGCGGCGAATTCTGTCCAACTCTAGTTTGTCAGCCTCACTCTGAGTTGATATGTATCTACTGTATACTCATTTTTTTTAAGAGATAGGCTATTTTGAATTTCGTTATTCCACCATTTGGGTTTCTTCTTAAAAGCTGAACGTCTGTTACGATAGGGTACGCTTATGCTTATGGCATTGCTCAATATTGTGGTGAGGGCCCCCCAAGATTTATCAATATCTGTTTCCGCCGAGATTTCAGTCCAGACATAATTATTTAGAATTGATCGGAGTCTTACGAAATTCGGTCTCTGATAATCAGGCACCTTTTCTTTACTAGGAATTACTTTACTTTCTTTCATATTAATACTGAATGTGATTGTTCGGTGATCGCTAGAACTAAAAATTGGACCAACATTTGCTTCGTTAACTAGATCAGCTGTCGTTGAAAAGATAAGGTCAAGTATATTATTTTCCCGAGTCGGTTCTTGAACGTGTTGATGCAAATCACTTTCTAGTAAATTTGTGTACAGGTCGAGTCCTGTATGACAGTTCAACGGTTCACCCCATCTTTTCACTGGCAAGTTAAAGTCCCCAACAATTACTGCCTCGCAACTGCTACTTGTTTCTAATAATAATTCATTTAATGCGTGGTCGATATCAAGAGTCTGCCTTGGCGGTCTGTAGATAAGTCCAATTACTATTTTATGAGATTTATTTTTAATCTCAATGACGACCGTGTCTACATTTTTTTTTTTTTTTACAACAAAGGAGGCAGCTCAAGGGCACACAAAAAAAGAAAACAATAATAAAAAAAAGCCCGCTACTCGCTGCTCCTAAAGTAAAACAAAAGAAGTGGCCGAAAGGAAGATCAAATACAGGAGGAGAGGTGTCCTGATACCCTCCTCTTGAAAGAGTTCAAGTCGTAGGCAGGAGGAAATACAGATGAAGGAAGATTGTTCCAGAGTTTACCAGCGTGAGGGATGAAAGAGTGAAGATGCTGGTTAACTCTTGCATAAGGGGTTTGGACAGTATAGGGATGAGCATGAGTAGAAAGTCGAGTGCATAGGGGCCGCGGGAGGGGGGGAGGCATGCAGTTAGCAAGTTCAGAAGAGCAGTCAGCGTGGAAATATCGATAGAAGATTGGTTATAATATCTGTTTTCAAGGATACTAGATGGAGAGAGTTGTGGATATAAAAGATAACGCCTACACCCTGTCTGTTCTCTCTTTCATGACTAAAGATGGTATAACCCGGTAATCTATATTCCGGAATGATATCTCTATTTGAAGTGTCTATCCAAGATTCTGTGACTCCGATGATGTGATAATGATTTGTAGCTGCGAGGACTTCTAAGTCTTCAAATTTGTTACGTAGGCTACGAGCGTTTACATAGCAAGCTTTAATGTGATTCGAGTCGGGGGTTTTGCGGGTTGAGTGCTCCCTTACGGTGGAGCTGCTGGTGTTCTCACCTCCGCGTTTTTTGACGGCGGCGGCGGCGGCGGGAGAGACGTGCGATTTTTCTTGCGAGGGACAGGAGTAGGCGGCGGCGGCGGAGACGTGCGAGGGACAGGAGAAGGCGGCGGCGGGGAGGGCGTGCAAGGGACAGAAGGAGGCGGCGGCGGAGAAGACGTGCGAGAGACAGGAGGAGTCGGTGGCGGTTGAGACGTGCGAGGGACAGGAGGAGGCAGCGGCCCGAGAGACATGCGAGGGACAGGAGAAGGCAGCGGCGGTGGTGACGTCCGAGGGACAGGAGAAGGCGGCGGCGGGTGAGACGTGCGAGGGACAGGAGAAGGTGGCGGCGGGGAAGACCTGCGAGGGACAGGAGAAGGCGACGGCGGGGGAGACGTGCGAGGGACAGGAGTAGGCGGCGGCGGGGGAAACGTGCGAGGGACAGGAGTAGGCGGCGGCGGGGGAGACGTGCGAGGGACAGGAGTAGGCGGCGGCGGGGGAGACGTGCGAGGGACAGGAGTAGGCGGCGGCGGGGGAGACGTGCGAGGGACAGGAGTAGGCGGCGGCGGGGGAGACGTGCGAGGAGCTAGAGGAGGCGGTGGTGGAGCAGACGTGCGAGGGAAAGGAGGAGGTTGTGGCGGGGATGACGTGAGAGAGACAGGAGAAGGCGGTGGCGGGGGTGACGTGAGAGGGACAGGAGCAGGCGGAGGTGGGGCAAACGTGCGAGGGACAGGAGTAGGCGGCGGCGGGGGAGACGTGCGAGGGACAGGAGAAGGCGGCGGCGGGGGAGACGTGCGAGGGACAGGAGTAGGCGGCGGCGGGAGAGACGTGCGAGGGACAGGAGTAGGCGGCGGCGGGGGAAACGTGCGAGGGACAGGAGAAGTCGGCGGCTCGGGAGACGTGCGAGGGACAGGAGTAGGCGGCGGCGGGGGAGACGTGCGAGGGACAGGAGTAGGCGGCGGCGGGGGAGACGTGCGAGGGACAGGAGTAGGCGGCGGCGGGGGAGACGTGCGAGTGACAGGAGGAGGCGGCGGCCTGAGAGACGTGCGAGGGACAGGAGGAGGCGGCGGCGGGGGACACGTGCGAGGGACAGGAGAGCTCGGCGGCGGGGGAGACGTGCGAGGGACAGGAGAACTCGGCGGCAGGGGAGACGTGAGAGGGACAGGAGAACTCGGCGGCGGGGGAGACGTGCGAGGGACAGGAGAAGGCGGCGGCGGGGGAGACGTGCGAGGGACAGGAGAAGGCGGCGGCGGGGGAGACGTGCGAAGAACAGGAGAAGGCGGCGGCGGGGGAAACGTGCGAGGGACAGGAGAAAGTGGCGGCGGGGGAGACGTGCGATGGACAGGAGTAGGCGGCGGCGGGGGAGACGTGCGAGGGACAGGAGAAGGCGGCGGCGGGGGAGACGTGCGAGGGACAGGAGAAGGCGGCGGCGGGGGAGACGTGCGAAGGACAGGAGAAGGCGGCGGCGGGGGAAACGTGCGAGGGACAGGAGAAGGCGGCGGCAGGGGAGACGTGCGAGGGACAGGAGAAGGCGGCGGCGGGGGAGACGTGCGAGGGACAGGAGAAGGCGGCGGCGGGGGAGACGTGCGAGGGACAGGAGGAGGCGGCGGCGGGGGAGACGTGCGAGGGACGGGAGAAGGCGGCGGCGTGGAAGACGTGCAAGGGACAGGAAAAGTCGGCGGCGGGGGTTTTAGCCTCGTCTCAAGCTCCCACTTCCAGCTCCTGCATTTGATCTCTTCTCCTCCTCCTCACCCTGCCGATCCTCTGTCTTCCACTTTTACTTTTATGGGTATTCTTACAGTGTTCCAATCTTTATGGCTACTCTTCTCAGGCCGCCCGCTGTTTAAGGCCGCCTCTCCCCTCGTTCCTTATTTACAGGCTGCTCGTAAAGTTTACAAGGGAGTTAATCTACGTTACAACTCCCCTTCACCGCCTACCGGCGCAGTAAATATATATATATATATATATATATATATATATATATATATATATATATATATATATATATATATATATATATATATATATATATATATATATATATATAACAGGAAATATAATATATCTGCTTTCATATTTACATCAGCGCAGGACTCACGAGAATATATGGAATATATATATATATATATATATATATATATATATATATATATATATATATATATATATATATATATATATATATATATATATATATATATATATATATATATATATATATATATTCAGGCCTATTGCCTGGTAGGCTTCTTCCGATGTGACGTGGATCCTGATGGTCGGTCCTGATGGTTGGCCCTTGAAGCTCCTGTAAATGGATTTTCGCATCTCTGGGTTATGTTGACAGCTGGGTGGTACATTGTTTTGGTCACTGGCCGAGGCAGACACGACTCGCTGAGACGCTCCGCCTCCATGACAGGTTAAAACCCTGGTCATCGCTTTGAGGCTGTTGTCAGTTTGGTCGCTGGGCCAGGCTGGTCAGACATGGCAACTGAAAATACTGATGAAACGTAAAATGGATTAACCAATCAGTGAAAGTACTTAAGCCAATGGTGAAAAACGAAGCAACTTAAAACTGTGTAACTGTGCCAATCACATCACTGCAAACTTTACACTTGCGATGCGGTGCGTGCAACGTGGAGGAGCGCGGCTGGCAGACTCCGGCCACCTCGCCACACTGCAGCGGGCTTGCAAATGCGTAAATCATTGTCTCTTCACAGTCAAGTACGCTAGTAGCACAAAGGATAGCGATGCCTCTCATACTGAGCGTGCACACGAAAGCCACCTCACAGGTTCCCGTGTCGCGCGTGCCCTCCTTACCCTGAGCAAGGCGTCGCCGTGGGCGGTGATCTCTGAGGGCGAGAAAGTGACCTAGTCCCCCCACGGGTCCTCTGGCTCGGACTGCACCACGGTACCACCACCCACACCACCATCACCACCCACACCACCATCACCACCACATTCACAGCACCGAAGACAGGGAAGCAAAGGTGTATTTACAGAAGACGGACAAGCTAACGGAGGTGCTCTGACCAAGGTGTGGTGTGGTAGGGGAAGCAGTGCGGCACAACACCAGGTGCCGAGATTAAGGACATGTCATCAGGAACAGTTACACACCTCAGCCAGTTAGGGACATGGACAGTGTGGCCAACAAGTATTACACTCAAGACTTACACCACGAGCAATGCCCCTACCACTTACACCCCAAGAAATGCCCTCACCACTTACACCCCAAGAAATGCCCTTACCACTTACACCCCAAGTAATGCCCTCACCACGCAATACTTGGAAAAGGCAACTCTACCCATGTGCCTATTCTGTTTTGACAAGCTCCATTCTAACACCCCAAGCAATGCCCTCACCACGCAGTATTTGGAATAGACAACTCTACCCGTGTGCCTATGCTGTTTTGAAAAGCTCCACTCCAACACCCCAAGCAACGCCCTCACCACGCAATACCTTCACATGGCATATTTACCCACTATCTTGAAAAGTTCCATTCTAACCAGTTCCTTTTAACCCGGTAGCAGCGACGGGCTAAATTTGTGGCTTTACCGTGTAGCAGCGACGGGCCACATTTTTGCCATGATATCAACCCCCCAAAATAGATGATGCATAAACTGATCACAAATGCGTTGATATATATTATGAAATGGCTTACGTGAGTGATGATTTTTTTCTCATTTCTCTCGCTTAGAGGGAAGGGCCTTTAAGAAACATGATCCTCGCAGCTACCAGGTTAAATACTTTCCTGATGCAAAAGCTGGCGTTCTACACTCCCCAAAGTATTAAAGCTAATGAGTGTATGTACTTAAATGTATTCTTAGTTCACATATTAAGTCGAAGTTTATAGTTAACTTAATCTAGAGGTTAGGCTGAATGAACCTTTCCTCAAGCCTGAAAATAAAGGGCCTTTGTGTGTCAGCGGCAGACAGCGACACTTCATTAAGACAAGACTTTGATGGGAACAGCGGCGTCCATTAGAGTGTAGATGTCTTTAAGAAACACACACACACACACACACACACACACACACACACACACACACACACACACACACACACACACACACACACACACACACACAAACACACACGAGACACCTCCCTTGCCCTCTCTTTTGTCGACTTCAGGAAAGCATTTGACCTTGTAGACCACACTGTTGTCATTACTAAGGCCATTGAGCTGGGGCTTCACCCTAATATTGCATCGTGGCTGACTGATTTCCTCAGCGCACGCCAGCAAATAGTTCGCTCCCCGGGCTCGGTCTCCCCTCCTCTTGAGCTGACGTGTGGCGTCCCGCAAGGCACTAAAATGGGTCTGCTTTGCTTCTTGGTGCTCATTAACAACGCCCTCATGGACACACCACATCGCTGGAAATATGTTGACGACAGCACCTTGGGCGTCCCCGTCAACAACAGGGATCCAGACTATGCACCTCTTCAAGCGTCGCTCGACAACCTTCAGGCATGGACGGTAGACAATAATGCCACTATTAACCACACCAAGACCATGGTGATGCACGTTTGCACGTCCAAGAGAGATGTGCCTCCTCTGCTGTCTATTGGCTCACACCACCTCCAGTTTGTCCAGTCCACCAAATTACTCGGCATCACTGTAGACAAAAAACTCAACTGGAAGCTCCACGTCTCCAGCGACTGACCGTTACAAACGGAGCGCAGTACCAGAGATAGTGAGGATTATAAACAATGCTCAGCAGTGATAGTCAATCCCAACGGGTCGAGGTGCAGATTAACACTTCACCGCCACCCTCTCAGTGCTCCTTAACACCACCCTCCCCTTTTGTCTCTATTTTTAGGTGAGCAGCCTCCTACGAGCTGTACATGCTGCGTAGACTTAGGACGCTGGGGCACCGGCTGCTGAGCTGTGCAGTATTTACACATCTTTCATACTCCCAAAGCTCGTGTATGGCTCCCCGGCGTGGTCATCGTCCCTTACCTCATCCAACAGCAGCAGCTTGAGAGGGTTCAAAAGAGCATTCAGGGTCATTTTAGGCCCTAACTACCACGCCAACGACAATGCCCTGACCACCCTGACTCTCCCGAGGCTCTCTGACAGACACCAGGACGCCTTCAGAAAATTCGGCGTCTCCCTGCTTCATCATCCTCGCCACCGCCACCTCCTGCCACCTGACGCCCCTCCCCCCGCCCGCTTCACTAGACACCACAACATACTCACGCCCTTCAGGGCGCCGCGTACTGACCGTTACAAACGGAGCGCAGTACCAGAGATAGTGAGGATTATAAACAAAGCCCAGCAGTGACAGTCAATCCCAACGGGTCGCGGTGCAGATTAACACCTCACCGCCACCCTCTCAGTGCTCCCTTAACACCACCCTCCCTTCCCCGTTTGTCTCTATTTTTAGCTCTCTTAAACCACCTCCAGCCCTCCCCTCCCCCTCTAGTGTAGCCTACTTAGTATTACAGTTTATTGTATTTCTAATTTGTATATTTTCACACTAACACTGCCATACTAATAAACCGCTTATTATTATTATTATTACACACACACACACACACACACACACACACACACACACACACACACACACTTAACAATAGTAATCGTCGTCATTATTATTATTATTATTATTATTATTATTATTATTATTATTATTATTATTATTATTTTATTTTATTATTATTATTATTATAGGTGATATTAGTATGTTTGTTCATAATGGTGTGCCTTCAAATAGCATAGACAATTATTATTATTATTATTATTATTATTATTATTTTTTTTTTTTTTTTATTATAATTATTATCATTGGGTTATGGGTAAGCGTGAAGTGAAGAAGATTTATACCCGCCCTATTATTATCATTATTATTATTATTATTATTATTATTATTATTATTATTATTATTATTATTATTATTATTATTATTATTATTATTATCATTGTTATTTATTATGTTATTGGAATGCATGGTTAAGGGATGGCTTACTAGAGCTTAGCAAAGTGTGTAACAAAAATGATGAAATTATAATATAGTACTACCATAATTAAACACCCAAAGATGACGTAAGAGACTGTCTGTGATGAGAGAGGAGAGAGTATAAGAATGCCGGCTCTAAATACTTCGCCACATTCACTTTTAAATTCCCGACTGTTTGTAATGAAAGTGTAAGCCTTGGGACTCTAAATACTTCCCCACATTCCCTTTTAAACTCCCAAAGTCGGCGGTGAGTGACTGATTATGACAAGAGAAAGAGCGTGTAAGCCTTCAGGCAGGGGGCCACTTACCCTCAAGAGCCCTTCCCGTTTCTTGGTCTTGCTGCGGGCGGGGACAGTGATGCAGTAGAGCGGCTCCAGGAACTCCGGCGGGTTGTCGTTGACGTCACTCACGGTGATGAAGACCGGGGTGACGGAGGGCAGCTGGCCGTCGCTGACCCGCACCCAGAGCTCGTAGTCCGCCTGCTCCTCCCTTTCCAGCGGCACCAGGGTTGTGAGGGCGCCTGGGGGAATGGGTGTTAGTAAAGGGGAAGGTGAAGGGTGCAAGTTATCGTGTGTGTGTGTGTGTGTGTGTGTGTGTGTGTGTGTGTGTGTGTGTGTGTGTGTGTGAAAACCTGTAATGTACTGGCGTATGGGTGGCTGTGTGAGCGTATGTGAGTGTGCTCGAATGAGTAATTATGTGTAAACTATCTAACGTGTGTAAGTGGTTGTACTAGTGTGTGCGTGTGTGTGTACGTGCATCAATGTATAGGGTGATGGTCAGACTACTTGTTTAACTCTTGGTGACGAAAAGGGACGGAAGGCGAGGCTAGGTGAGGTGGTTCGCCCGCAGAGGCAGCAAGGCAGTGGCCTTCCAACCCGCGAATCGCCCTGACGTCCAGTGTGTTTGGAAGGAATAAAGGCCAACAGCATGAGAAGCTTTCATTGACAACCACAAGCTATCTAGGCACCATGGAGGAGAAGAAGACCCCGCCTGATGATCCGGAGCTGGTGGTGCCACTTGCCCCGACTCCAGCCATACCGCTTGACGCCCGGTTGACCCAGAGTACGATGTAACAACGGAGGTTGTGGAGTGGCTGACGCGGGCAGAGATGTTGTGCCAGCTTCGGGGCGTCGTGCTCGAATCCGTGCTGCCGCTGCGCCTGACAGGTGGGGCATTCGCCGTCTAGTCACAACTGCCGACCTCCAGCCGTGGTTTACAGGCAGCCGTGCGCGATGCTCTGTACGCGGCATTCGCATTGGATCAGTACGCGGCATATGCGGCCTTCACTGCGCGCCGGCTTCAACCAAGTGAATCAGCAGACGTCTTCCTTGCTGACCTCAGGCGGCTGCCGACCTTGTTCGGAGGCATTCCTGAACGCGCCCTGACGTGAGCGTTTGTGGCTGGGTTGCCAGAAGATGTTCGTCGCATTATCCGTGCTGGATCTAGAGCCGAAGGACTCGACCTGGCCAGTGTGGTGGCCCGGGCTCGCGCTGTTCTTAGTTATGCGCGTACGGTGGCGGTTGGAGTGTCGTCACAAGGTTGCTCACCGGTAACACAGAAGGGCCAATCGTCAACACCATCGCCAGCCCAGCCTCTCACACAACCGTCGCGGGGAACACGGCGGCCGCGCCGTTGCTGGAGCTGTGGCCAGACGGGACATCTTGCAGCTACGTGCCCGCAGAAGGGAAACGACGCCAGAGGGGGCGCATCAGCGCCAGCGTCCTCTCCCGGACACCAGTAAGTGGCGTTCTTCAGATGGTACAACTACTTGTCGACAGCCGGTGGTGCCGAGCCCTGGTCGACACTGGGTGTACAGACACCATCGTGCACGCTCAGTGTTGCGCCCAGTGGCAACCACAGACGACCAACATCACCACCACCATTCGCGGAGACTCATTCCAGTGCGTCGGGGTCGGCAGAGTGACGTTGGAGACCGCTACTGGCCAGCGTGCTCAGGTGTGTGCCCTGGTGGCGGGCGAAAAGCCTCTGGGCGTGGACGTTGTGCTTGGCATCGCAGGCATCTCGGCACTTGGGGGCGTTGTTGTGAATTCTTCGTCAGAAGTTCAGTTCTGCAGCACAAGGAAGCTGTGTGGGGCCGCGTCCGCGGCGCCGTTGGTGGTGGATGCGCCAGACTTTAGCGTGCGGTTCAACGCGGCGCGTGTGACATGGACAGTGACATGGAAGTGGACGAACGGAGCAGTACCCGATTGCCTGCGCAATGTGGTAGCACAGTACAACGTGTCCCCATCCATGCGTAAGGAGTTCGACGGCGAGTAGGATGCGTGGATCAGAAACGGTTGGCTGGTGCTTCACGACGAACAGCAGCATGGGACACCACGAGAGCTCGTGCCACTCATGGCAGTTCGCCAGAACAACGGCGGCAAGGTGCGGCCTGTCCTTGACTATCGTGAACTCAACGACCACGTGACGTGTGTGCCGATCAGTTGCGGAAGTGGCGCCGTCACGGAGTGAATGTGGCTGTACTCGATCTCAGAAGCAAATAAGTGTTGATCGGCAGCTGTGGCCGTTTCAAACAGTGATAGTGTGGGATCAACGGTACTGTCTGACGCGGCTTGGATTCGGGCTCATCACAGTACCGATGGTCATGAAAGCCGTCGTCAAGACCATTCTGTCTCAGGACCCGGCGATCGAGCGAGCTGTTCTTCCATACGTGGATGACCTGCTGGTGGATGAGGACCAGGTCAGTGCAGAGAAGGTTTCTGTACATTCTACGTCCTTCGGGCTGGAGTGCAAGCAGCCTAACCGTGCAGTCGACGGGGCACGGTTGCTGGGGATGCACATGCAGTCCGCCGGTGGTCAGTTGCTGTGGACCCGTGACAACCCGACCTGCTCCCCACCCACAAGAGTGACGCGCCAAACTGTATTCGCGTGGTGCGGGCGGTTGATTGCACACCTGCCCGTTGGTGGCTGGCTTAGGCCAGCAGCCGCATGGTTGAAACGCCGGGTGAATGCAGTGCCTGGCGGTTGGGACGACGTTGTGCAAGACGACTCTCTGTGTAGGCAGATGGAGTGTGTGGCAGCGCGGCTGGTCAGAGATGATCCGTGTCACGGCCTCTGGCACGTGCGTGGCGACCGGGCAGTTGTGTGGACAGACGCCAGCTCTCTAGCTGCCGGTGTTGCTGTGGAGACACCACAAGGCGACACCATCGAGGACGCGTGCTGGCTGCGATGAGACGACAGCTCCCACATCAACATGGTTGAGCTAGATGCAGCGGTCCGCGGCGTCAACCTGGCCCTCGCGTGGGGCATGCGGACCATAGAGCTAAGGATGGACTCGGCGACCGTCCATCGCTGGATCGACGACTCGCTGAATGGCCGTGCGCGTATTAGAACCAAGACGCATGGAGAGATGTTGATCCGCCGTCGTGTCGATGTTATCCGGCAGCTGGCCACTGAACTTAAATTGGATCTGTCTGTGACACTCGTCCGGTCTTCCGAAAACCATGCCGATGTCCTTACACGCGTCCCGGAGGAGTGGGTGCGGGTGAGAGACTAGCAGTGGCCGCAGCGACAGCTGCCGAACGAGTCATCACCCCTACAAGTATTGCTGATGTCCATGTACGAGCTGGCCACCCTGGCATCCGGCGCACGCTGTATTTCGCGAGGCGTGAAATCTCCAGAGTAGTGACGCGGGCCGAGGCACGAGAGGTCGTGAACCAGTGTGATGTGTGTCGGTCCATTGATCCAGCTCCGGTCAAGTGGCAGCATGGGTCTCTACATGTAGAGGAGACGTGGTGGCGGTTAGCCATAGACGTCACGCATTACCTCGGTCACGCTTACCTGTCAGTTGTTGATTGTGGGCCGTCCCGGTTCTGCGTGTGGCGACAGTTACGCCGGCGAGATGGAGAGACCGTCGTCGATCAGCTTGAGCAAGTGTTCTACGAGCGAGGAGCACCTGTCGAGCTGCTCAGTAATAACGACACCACCTTCCGTGGACGCAGATTCGCAGCTTTTGCCGCACGTTGGGGCGTGTCACTGCGCTGCAGGGCGGCATATGCACCCACCGGCAATGGCATTGTGGAGAGGAGCCATCGAACAGTTAAGGTGATCGCCGCCAGGAAACGCTGTTCAATCCCCAAAGCAGTCCACTTGTACAACATGACGCCGCGCGATGGGAAGACGATGGCAAGAGCTCCTGCAAGCGGCGCGTATAGCTACGAGGTACATGACTGCGTTCAACAAGCTCAGGAGCAGTATTCATGCGACACCGCTCCAGGCGAGGAAAGAGGCGATGAGTACAGCGATGGAGATCCTGTATGGATTAGAAACCGTGGTGAACGCTGCACCGCAACGTCGCAGCCCGAGGTTGTCACGAGGGTGATCTCGCTGCAGGTAGTGGAGGCTGACGGTGTCCCGAGGCACGTGCGGAACCTGAGGCCCAGAAACCCTGCTCCGCCCGACGAAAGCAGCAGGCCAGACGTTCACGAGGCTTACGACGACCCCCCACTGTACATAGGAGTGCAAGCCCAGGAGCCGCAGCAGGAGCATGGACGGCGGGACCCACAAGCACAGACAGGACGGGCCGGGCACCCTGAGCCCGACCCCGCGGCGGCAGCACAGGAAACTGTACTGAGGCGTAGTACCCGGACTCGACACCCTCCGCAACGATTCTGCTGTGATCTTGGAGATCAGGGTGGGGTGTAATGGACTGGCGTATGGGTGGCTGTGTGAACGTATGTGAGTGTGCGCGAATGAGTAATTATGTGTAAACTATCTAACGTGTGTAAGTGGTTGTACTAGTGTGTGCGTGTGTATGTACGTGCATCAATGTATAGGATGATGGTCAGACTACTTGTTTAACTCTTGGTGACGTCAGAGGCAGAAGGCGAGGCTAGGTGAGGTGGTTCGCCCGCAGATGCAGAAAGGCAGTGGCCTTCCAACCCGCGAATCGCCCTGACGTCCAGTGTGTTTGGAAGGAATAAAGGCCAACAGCATGAGAAGCTTTCATTGACAACCACAAAACCTCAGAAGCTTACAACAAGAGACTTATCGTATATATATTTAGATCTCTTTGACGTTATTCAGAGCGGCATGTAATGCAATACTACAATTCATGTTTCTTTTTAGATACGGTTGTATTGTTTTGTTTCCCAACCCACACCAAGCATCACATATTAGCCTTGTTTATAAAGAGATGCCAAGGTAATATTTAGATCTGTTTGACATTATTTAGAGCGGCGTGAGAAGCAACACTACTAATCGAGTCATAATACGCGTGTGGGTTTTTTTTCCCAGCACACACCGCGTAGCACACATTAGCCTTGTTTACAAAGAGAATGCCGCGGTAATTATGAATCTCTTTGAAGTTTTGAAGTTTTTTTCCTCGCTGTGAATGTTAGTAAGAGTGAGGTAAGAAACTTACATATTTACGGACATTATCACGGCGGGTTTGTGGGAATCAAAGCTCTGCTATATAAAAATTGCATTATTATAACTATATAAAAGCTACTTACAGTGGTGACTCTATGCTCTGAGAGATAATTGGTTGACGGGTATGACACAATTCGAGTCATTATTTATATCACTTCCGGAACGACTACTGGAACACACACACACACACACACACACACACACACACACACACACACACACACACACACACACACATCCCCGGCCGGGTGAAGATAAGTTGGGTTTATCTTCTTTCACGTGTAGCCCCTGTTCACCTAGTGAGTAGGTACGCGACGTCAGGCAAGGAGTTGTGACCTCGTTGTCGCGGTGTGTTGTGTGTGAGTGGTCTCAGTCCTACCCAAAGATCGGTGCTACGAGCTCTGTGCTCTTCCGTAGGGGAACGGCTGGCTGTCTCGAGAGAAACACGCAGCATACCAAGAGGTGAATGACACACACACACACACACACACACACACACACACACACACACACACACACACACACACACACACACACATTCGAGAGAGGAGTATCGACACCTTTTCAAACCCCTCTCAATACTCTTTAGGAATTCTCAATCGCATTTCTGGTAGGAGGAATTGCATGGACCTTTTTTCCCCTATTTTTGTTTTTGTTTGCCCTTTGACATTTGCTTTCTCGGATGTAAAGAAGAATAAACAAGTTCCCCTTCCTTATCTGTCTGCGGGCGTATCTTGAAGAGCGCCAGCTGGTTCCCTTTGGTGATGGCGAAGGAGGTGTTGGAGGGCGCCACGTCACCGTCCGAGGCCCGCAGCGCTATGACGGAGGTGTCTGGCGGCAACTTCTCGGCCACGTAGGTGTGGTAGGGCTCCTCCTTCTGGGGCATGTGGTCGTTCACGTCCTCGACCTCATCAAAGACCTGAAGGAGGATTGGTTAAAGGGTTGGATGGTTAGAAGGAGCTATAGTTGGTTCCACGAGAGCTGGCGGTTTTGGACCCTTCTTTTCTTGTATTAAATCAACTCTTTTATCACTCATTAATTATTCAATAAATGATCTCACCGTCTCGTATCCCTGGTAGCGTGATCCGGCTTAAGTTGTTATTGGAGACTGGAGTTCGGGGATAAACAAGGGAAAAAGAAAATATACATTTATTTAAAATTAAATGAAAGTAATTGCCTTACACAATATTCTATGCTCAGACGATCATAACACTCTGGCATATTCAGCAATGGATGCAACATATGACAAACGACATGTCTTAAACATAATACTACAATATGTGCTCAGTTGTTGCCAATAATAATAACACTCGTCGTTCCACAAGCAGTGGTTTGTATCTCTCTGCTTACATCACAATCATTATGTACTCTCTTCACAAAATCCTAATAACACATTCCTATAGTATAATCTACTACAAGTCATGGAAACACCCAATTATACCACACCCAGTGGTTTTACCTTTGCTTTACATCGCAAACAAATAATCACAATCCTGTCCCACTCACAATCCTACTTCACATCTCCTACATTATAATCTCCAGGACAATACAGTCGGTTTCCCTTAGATTCTCGAATTTCTACTCACGATTAAGATCACAACAGCCATTCTCGGCTGAGTGAGTAGCAGGTCTGCTTGAGGCGAGAACCAAGCTCGGTCTACCCATACCACTGATTTCTAGGCCACATTTTTCTTTGCTTGAGGCGGACTTACATCCTTGACACGCCTTAATTTTCTACATAACCAATGGCCGATACTTCCTGTCACACCCATCTGCTCGCTCATTATGTTGTATTGTTTTACTTTTCCTGCTATTCGTGAGTCAGTCTTAAGACACTCCCACAGTGATTTTTCTGTTAAATTATTGGCTCATAACATGTCGCCACGACTGACGTCACGGGTCAGAGTCTTTTTCAATGGTTGTTCACACTTTCTGACCACGCCCACTGGGTATCTGTTTTCTGTATCTGAGTCTGGGTATCTGTTTTCCTTTACCCTCGTTGTTTCCCCTCTTTTGTACTTGAGATGTTTACACTGTTATATATGTCACCCTTCTTGTTAGAGTTTGTCTTGTCAGATGTTTACACAGTTGTATATCTCTCATTCCTCTCTGGGTATCTGTTTTCCTTTATCCTCGTTGTTTCCCTCTTTGTTAGTGTTTGTCCTATGAGATGTTTACTCTGTACTGTTATGGCTATTCCTCTTGTTTGTTCGTTTTCTGGTTCCCGACAGCGGGTCTAATCCTTCAGGGGTGGACTCGCGGACTTGGTATCATTGCTTGGGTGATGGTAAAGAGGTAGCAGAGAGCGACAGATAGTAGTCTATTGTCGGTATTCTCAGACGCTTTCACTTCTCACATCAACTATTGACAAAGGCCGAAAAGGAGATGAATTGGGTTCTAATAAGAGTTTTTTTCACGTCCATGGTGCAGAAGAATGGTCAGCCTACTACCAGGGTCATAAAACTACCCCTGGAAATGCCCCAAACTCCTACGAAAGCCTTGTCAAATGTCTGTGATTGGTCGCCGAAATGTCTAAGAATACGGGCTTATATGTCACGACAGGTTGGATCTAGTAAACAACAGCCAATGAGCGACGCAAGAGACCGTCACCCAATCAATGATGCCAGGTCCGCGAGTCCACCCCTGATGGACTTGGCCAGCCAGCTCTCGTGAAACCGACTATAGTCTTATTAATTAAAGGTTCCTGTCCCCTAGAGGCTGACACACACACACACACACACACACACACACACACACACACACACACACACACACACTGAGACACACACTCACACAAACAATCTCTCTCTCTCTCTCTCTCTCTCTCTCTCTCTCTCTCTCTCTCTCACACACACACACACACACACACACACACACAGACACACACACACACACAGCGGGGGGCGTCACTCGCATGGCAGGTGTCGGTGAGGGGCGCCGCTCCCCGTCGGACACCACGATGGACAGCCGCGCGCCGCCTCCCTGTCCTGCGCCACCACCGTCCGCACCACGCCTGGAACAAGCCTGTATGTTAGGGACCACGCCTGGTATGCTCAGACGCTCCCAACTCACACCTATAATTTTATATAAGCCCGATAAGGAGAATAACTGGGTTGTAATAAGTGTTCTTTTAGGTTCATAGTACAGAGGAAAGTATCAGTATAGGAAACACGCCTAAGACATCTTTCGAAATTAGCTCTTTATTAAAAACTTTTAATAAGGAAGTGAGTTGAACGTAAGCTTCCATTCTCTCTCTCTCTCTCTCTCTCTCTCTCTCACACACACACACACACACACACACACTCACGCACACACACATTCCCACCACCCCACCCACACACCTCCCCTCCCCAGTTCACACATTTTATATATTTCATTTTGTTTCATCGCACACTATCAGGGCGCGTGGCACGTTTAATCCCATCAATGCCGAAATACAAGGTTCATGGGAATATAATATGTGTGTATGTGTGTGTGTGTGTGTGTGTGTGTGTGTGTGTGTGTGTTTAAAGGGCCTCCATCCGGAAGGGAGTTACGAGGGGAACAATTGGTTAGAGTGTGTGTGTTTTTTTGTGTGTGTGAGAGAGAGAGAGAGAGAGAGAGAGAGAGAGAGAGAGAGAGAGAGAGAGAGAGAGAGAGAGAGAGAGAGAGAGAGAGAGAGAGAGAGAGAGAGAGAGAGAGAGAGAGAGAGAGAGAGAGAGAGAGAGAGAGAGAGAGAGAGAGAGAGAGAGAGAGAGAGAGAGAGAGTTACATAGAAAATCAGACCAAACAGACCCCATGGTCCATACTAGGTGGTCTGTCCTTAAACCTAAGTGATTTTACATTAATCAGATGGCTCCAAAACGTTGCTTTTCTACTCTAGTTAATATTAAGTTCCAGGAAGTGACGGTCGAGCTAGTTTTTAGAGGAGTCAATCGTGTTACACTGGACCACTGACGGTGGGAGCTTATTCCATTGTCGCACTACAACGTTGGTGAAGAAAAATTTGGTGCAGTCTGAATTTACTTGTCTACATTTGAGTTTTGTGCCATTGTTCCTCGTTCGCAAAGTGTCATCGATCATAAACAAATTTGTTCTGTCTACATTCGTGAAACCATTAAGTATTTTAAAACATTCGATCAGTTTTCCTCGGAGGCGACGTTTCTCAAGAGAGAACATGTTAATGGTGGAAAGCCTTTCTTCGTAGGATTTGTTGCGCAAGGAAGGGATCGTTTTTGTTGCTCGACGCTGAACACCTTCTAGTTTAGCAATGTCCTTTGCATGGTGGGGAGACCAAAACTGTACCGCATATTCCAAGTGGGGTCTGGCTAATCTATTGTAGAGCGGAAGTATTACATCTTTATTTTTTAATAAAAAGTTTCTTTTAATGAAGCCCAACATTCTGTTCGCTTTATTTGCTGCATCGATGCATTGATGTGAGAATTTGAGGTTTGACGCGATTTTGACCCCCAGGTCCTTAACGCATTGAACGCTTGTGAGTTTAACGCCGCGCATTTCGCAATCGAGCTTTTTATTTTTTGTTCCAACTTGAAGGACCTGGCACTTGTCTACGTTAAAGGGCATCCCCCATTTATCCGACCAAGCTGAAATTTTGTGCAAATCCTCTTGGAGGCTTTGCCTGTCTTCGTCAGTGAGAACCGAGTTACCAATCTTTGTGTCGTCTGCAAATTTGCTAATGCGATTATTTAGTTCAACATCCACATCGTTGATGTAAATAATGAAGAGCAATGGGCCAAGAACCGAGCCCTGAGGGACGCCACTAGTGACCAACGCCCACTCTGAGTTAAATCCGTCAATCACAACTCTTTGTTGTCTGTTGCTCAACCAATTCGCGATCCATTGGTTTACTTGACCGTCAATGCCCATTTGTTTTAATTTATAAAGTAATTTATGATGTGGGACTTCATCAAACGCCCTCTGGAAATCAAGATAGACTACGTCCAATGATTTGGTTACGTCATAAACTGAGAAGAGATCGTTAAAAAAGGTCAGTAGGTTTGACAGGCAGGATCTTTTGTTACGGAAGCCATGTTGTGAATCCCCAATTAATGAGTGGCTTTCGAGGTAACTCACAATTTTGTCTCTAATTATGTTCTCGAGTAGCTTACCTACAATTGAAGTTAGACTAATAGGTCGGTAGTTACCTGGTATTTTTTTTGTCTCCTTTCTTAAAAATCGGTGTCATGTTAGCCTTTTTCCAATCCGAAGGGACGATGCCTTGCCGCAAGGACATATTGAGTACGGTAGTGAGGGAGGAGAGTATTTCGCTCTTTGTTTCTTTAAGCAGTATAGGATATACTTTGTCGGGTCCGGGACTTTTATTTGTTTTAAGTGAATGGAGAGCTTTAAGGACTTCATCGGTTGTTATTTCAAAATTAGGCAATGCACGCTCGAGATTTAAAATAGTACTGGTGTTGGTGGTAGCGGGAGGAAGACTGTTAGTATTAAACACCGAGGAAAAGTAATTGTTTAAGAGGTTTGCAATGTGTTGGCTGTCAGCCACTAGTGCACCGTCGCTGTTTGTTAAAGGTCCAATACCACTTTTGATCGTTTTTCTGTTGTTTATGTAACTGAAGAAAGATTTCGGATTATTTTTACAGTTGGCTGCAATATTTTCTTCATGTCTACGCTTTGCCTGACCTACTAGTCTTTTTACTCGTCGCTTGGCATCATTATAAATTCTAATATTTTCGGGCGTGCCTTGTTCTTTCTTTAACCTGTAAAACAATTTTCTCTCATTGACTGATTGTTTAATTTCGCTATTATACCACGGTGGGCTTTTATTAGTGTTAATTCGCTTATCGCACAAGGGGACGAATGTGTTCTGCTGAGTGAGTAAGTGATTTTTAAAGTTTAGCCTGACTTCCTCTACATTCCCGTCATCTGATAGTTGTATTTCTGTTAGTTTTTGTCGAATTTCTACGAAGCTAGCTCTTTTGAAATTGGGCACCTTTACTTTATTTTCAGTCACTGTTGATTGAGCTCTAATGTCGACGCGCACTAATTTATGATCGCAAGAACCGAGGTGTTATCCTACCTTGACATTACTGACTAGGTCATCTTGGGTCGTTATAACAAGGTCGAGTATATTATTTTGTCGAGTTGGCTCAGAAACCATTTGGCTTAGATAATTTTCTTCTAGAAATTCGATCATTCTATGTGACTCGCCTTCTGTACCTGACAGTGTCGCCCAGTCGATATGGGGGAGGTTAAAGTCCCCTAATATCAGTGAGTCGCTGTTATTAAGTGACTGCCTTAAGATGCTGTACATTTCAAGGTTGTCATCGAGTGATTGCCCGGGAGGTCTGTAGGTGACAAATATATTTAAATTGGCTTTTGCAATGTTTACTCGCACGCACAAATGTTCAACGTTACTGTTTCTCGGTGTTTTGTCAGTGGGTTGCAAATAGCTTTTTGACATAAAGGGCGACGCCACCGCCTCTACGGTTTACACTATCTTTGTTGAAGAGTCTGTAGCCATCTATGTTGTATTCGGAACTTAAATCAATATATGTGGTGTCGATAAATGTTTTGGTTATAGCAATTATGTAAAAATTTTCTGTTAGATCAAGACATCTCAGTTCATCAAATTTGTTTCTTAGGCTACGCGCATTGAAACTAAGGATTTTTAAGTTATCTAGAGGCTTGGTAATAGAGGTGGTGGTACTTGCGGGATCACGGTTATGGGTTTGTTGCGATGCACGGCGTCTATTTACAAGGGCGGGGTGGAGGGACGTGGCTGAGACTCGTTTTTTGATCTGATGTCACGTACTGCATCGTTGAGGAGCCTTCCGAATCTGTCTGCCCCGATGGGAGAGAGGTGCAATCCGTCCCTGTGGAAGAGCTCACTTTGTCCATAGAAATTGTCCCATGCGTTGAAGAACT
>NW_026112311.1:22500-95000 GCF_024679095.1 Eriocheir sinensis | reverse complement strand
AGAAAGGCAAGCAGACACACAAAACAGACACAGACACACAGGCAAAAAAAAAAAAAAAACAGACACACACACACAGAAAGACAGACAGATTGATAGATAAATGGATAGACAGACAGACAGACAGTCAGACAGACACACACACACACACACACACACACACACACACACACACACACACACACACACACACACACACACACACACACACACACACACACACACACACACACACACACACACACACACACACACACACACACACACACACACACACACACACACACACACACACACACACTCTCTCTCTCTCTCTCTCTCTCTCTCTCTCTCAGTGCGGGGGGATAATTAGTCCATTTACAGTTCCCTCCGCGCGGGGAAATCAAATTAACAAGAAGAATTTGCCTCACGTCTCACACGGCATCGAAATAACGCGATTTAGCTTCGAGCGCAGAAACATAATGTTATCAGCCAATGGAAGACGCGAGTGTGCGGAATAATGATCGGGGGGGAGAGTGATGAAAAGCAAGCACATACACACACACGCACACGCACACATATACTAGCCCCGCCCCCCCACACACACACTCACTCATATATACACACACACTAACGCTCTTTGTCGCTCTTTCTCTTTCTATGTCTCTCTCACTCACTCACGCATACACACAAACGCACCTTTCTCCTCCCTCTCTCCCCACCATTCATTCTCACAAGCTCAAGGTGACATTTGAAAAGAAAGAGTCAAATCCCTTAGATCAAAATGATAATAATAAAGGGAATATAATATGAGAGTCAAGATGTGAAGTGTCTTTCCGTGCCGTTGACTAAAACATGAATAAAGAACAAATATATAACTTCCACGACACTGCTCCGGCAGGAAGGAAACAAACAAAAGAAGAGCGGCTCAGAAATCGAGTGTAAGGAAGCGAAAACTGAAAAGGGAAACTAGAATAAATAAACAGACATTCACAATATATCTCTCTCGCGCTCCAAACGAGTATGATACAAAGATGGAGATGAGATAAAGGGTGGGAGAGGAGAGAGAGCCAGGCAGTGAGGTGTATGAACTGTATGAGCATTGGTTGTATAAATGTGAGAGGATGGAGAACAGATAAAGTAGAGGGCCATGAAAATAGAGGGAGAAAAACAGAAAAGGTATTAGACTCCATTGAAAAAAAACTGAAGTCATCCTTACATCATTCACATAGTAAATTCCTCTGACATTCTACTCTCCCCTTGGCGTGATCCCTTCCTGATTATCTTTATTATTACTTGTTTTTTTCACGTTAGTTATCCATTCCTTTTCCTTGAGTTTTTCATTGCTTTTCCTTGAGTTTTTCATTCTTTTCCTTGAGTTTTTCATTCCTTTTCCTTGAGTTTTCCATTCCTTTTCCGTGATTTTTACATTCCTTTTCCTTGGGTTGTGCATTCCTTTTCCTTGAGTTTTTCATTCCTTTTCCTTGAGTTTTCCATTCCTTTTCCTTGAGTTTTTCATTCCTTTTCCTTGAGTTTTTCATTCCTTTTCCTTGAGTTTTCCATTCCTTTTCCTTGAGTTTTTCATTCCTTTTCCTTGAGTTTTTCATTCCTTTTCCTTGAGTTTTCCATTCCTTTTCCTTGAGTTTTTCATTCCTTTTCCTTGAGTTTTTCATTCCTTTTCCTTGAGTTTTCCATTCCTTTTCCTTGAGTTTTCCATTCCTTTTACTTGAGTTTTCCATTCCTTTTCCTTGAGTTTTCCATTCCTTTTCCTTGAGTTTTTCATTCCTTTTCCTTGAGTTTTCCATTCCTTTTCCTTGAGTTTTCCATTCCTTTTCCATGAGTTTTCCATTCCTTTTCCTTGAATTTTCCATTCCTTTTCCTTGAGTTTTTCATTCCTTTTCCTTGAGTTTTCCATTCCTTTTCCTTGAGTTTTCCATTCCTTTTCCTTGAGTTTTTCATTCCTTTTCCTTGAGTTTTCCATTCCTTTTCCTTGAGTTTTCCATTCCTTTTACTTGAGTTTTCCATTCCTTTTCCTTGAGTTTTTCATTCCTTTTCCTTGAGTTTTCCGTTCCTTTTCCTTGAGTTTTTCATTCCTTTTCCTTGAGTTTTCCATTCCTTTTCCTTGAGTTTTCCATTCCTTTTCCTTGAATTTTCCATTCCTTTTCCTCTCCCAGAACGTCTCCGCCATCACAAGCTTCCTTTCTGCACTCTTCCTTACTCTCCAACCTCCTTAGTTCATCTTCATGCTCCATCTCCTTCTTCATACTTCCTCCTCCTCCTTATCCACCTCCTCTTCTCTCCTCTTCATGCACTTCCATTGACGTTTCCTCTTTCCGGATGGCCTCTTAGAAAATTTTCCGGTACGTTTGTGTGTGTGTGTGTGTGTGTGTGTGTGTGTGTAAAAACGACTATACCAAAAACTCTACGGAAACATCAAGTAAACTTTCACTTACTATACGGTATACTATTACGGTTCTTTTAGGCAGAAATAGTCAGACATATGGGTGGATGGAAATTAGAGCTTTACGATCTTTTTTTTTTTTTTTTTGCACAGAATGGTGCATAGTGATCGTCTCCAAAGACTAGCACCGGCTTGAGGTTCATCCTGACGCTGCTTTGTGTATCTTTCCACCACACGACTATAACCTGCATCCTCACATTTACCTATTTATGTTTGGTTCCTGAGCTTTTGCCTGCATCTTTTTTTCATGCGAGAAGGGGAGTGCTTGAGTAATACTTTTCACTCTAACCCACTATTTTCTTTTGTTGCTGAGTTGATGCAAGGCAGTCAGTCTTCTTAATTTAATTGGAGCCGTAATAACCGAGGGTGTAGACTAACATAGGGATAGGTGCAATTTTACCTTGAACCTCATGTGCTTCTGCTTAAAACATATTTTTTCTCTGCAATGACAGACTTAACTAAAGTTGAGCAGATGCTGTCCCTAACTTTTATTGTAACCAGCATGTGAATATCTGTAAGCTTTGGAAGTATGCAGACAAGTCTTACTTACCCTTTGCTTGACATACCACTGTTACCCGTTACGGGAATTATTTTTGGCGTCACAGATGTCAGTCATCCACGTTCGTTACGATCGAGTGATAGGTGGAAATTTGTCTGTTTCATCTGATGTTTATTAATGCTGGAATTACTTTACTCACTTATGCTGGAATTATATATTTCAGTGAGATATTTTACAACAGTGATTTCACAACTTGGTGACAGGATTCTCTTTTATAGTACTGTAGACCTGGCAAACTGAGTATTAGGAGTTAGTGGTGCTGACTGCCGATGCTACTAAGGTTCTCCAGACTTGTCCTTGTTATCACATTGTATCTGTTAGGAGACTCTACGGATAACATTATCTCTTTTCACACAACCGTATCTATTGTTGTAAACCCCACCCGTCTCAAAGGCGTGCCGAGGGTAACGACACTGGCAATTAGTTGTCACGCAGCGGATGAGTGTTTCTCTGCGACAGTTTTGTGTCCAGGTGTGACTCGAAGGTCCAGTGTGTAGCAGATCTTCTTCAAGGATTGTTCCTTTTTCTTTTTACTATTCCAAATAGCTCCATTACCATGTATCCTAATGACAGTTTAATCAATTTAATTTTACTAGGATGTATCATGTAAATAATTTTTCGAGCTATTATTTTGTTTTCTCGGAAGAGTGCTCAACTTCCACATCCACGACTCTAGCCCTATTTACCTCAACCTGTATGTACATTACCCATTTCTTGTTACTACCATGATTATTATCATTGGCATTTCCCTATGTTGTATCGTTAGGAGGGCTCTGACTTCTGTGATAATCTTTAAAGCAACTGTAATAAGATCACGCTTAGCTAGTACACTTTGGGCGACTGTAACATGGGTAGGTACTGAAATTTGCAAGGGTGGGGTGAGTCGCGAGGTCGCGACTTTTAGGGAACCGAGCGATGTAACATGTACATTATAATGTACAGTCGACGATAGAGAGTAGTGTCACGGTTTTCAGAATGTTTAGCCTGGTGGCGGTATATGGCAACTATACCACGGTGGCGCATTCACTGGCGATGTTAGTGACGCGTATCAGGGTGTACAGTGTGTGTGTGACCGTAAAATTATAATGTTGTATAATATTATATTATATTATGATATAATGTGGTTAGAAATATACCAGATTACATGATTTCAATTTAGAAATTCGATAACGAATGTCTTCTACATGATGATGATGATGATGATGACGAGGTAAAACATCACGAACAGTCTGAAACACTTTTCTTATTAAACTTTGAAAATACCGTGTGCAATGCTGTCCTTCACAGAGGCAGGCAGTGACTAATGCTCCTTACCATCAAACAGCAAATAGGCTTGAGGGTCTATTTAACTCGCAGCCTTAATTCCCGTCACTATAAAGCCTCAAAGACAATTCAGATCATCAAAAATCTAAAATAATTTCTCCGTGAAGATTACGTAATATCTAAGTATAAATACGTGTGTGTGTGTGTGTGTGTGTGTGTGTGTGTGTGTGTGTGTGTGTGTGTTGAGTGCGAGGGTAGAAAAGCCCGCGGTCGACGACGCCATCATGTGAACGTTTATAGCCTATTATTACGTATATATATATTTTTTTAATAAAGAACAAGATCTTGGCTGTCAGGGATTTATTTTTAAGTCAAAAGGCATAACAGTCTCCCTTAATAAGTGCAGTATATTTTTAAATGTATCATAGTTTGATAAACAACTTAGAGTTGCTCTTGACTAAATATGAACGAAACTGAAAGCTCGTGTCAAAATGTAGCGACAGAGCCTAAAGAAAAAATATTTATTAAGCGTTAGCGACGGGCACTTTTGATAAATATCTATCTTAAAATTATGTAGAGTGCACCTGTGACCACCGATCACCACAACAGTACGATTTCAATAGGATATAATAATTTTCATGTCGCGTGGAGGAGTTGCCAGATGTCGCTTTCTGAACGAAACTTACTGGACAGTGTGTCACTACTCTCTATAGCCCACTGTACATGTGATTGTATGACTGTACGTGTGGCGACACCCGGTCGGTGTCGCACAACAGAATGTTTAACAACACGTCGTGCTTTTGGCCGTGGGAAGCTGTGATGAACTGACACTAGGATCAGCAAATGATGACTTTCATCAGCCGTCAACAACCGGAAGCCCCACCCTTCCGGACGATCTAACAAGCAAATAAAACGAGCGAGCAACGCGAAGACGACGGGAGAGGACGGGAGAAGCGGAAGAAAACGGGTGACGGGCAGGCGAGCGGTGCTCTGCCGCCCCGCGCCCTGTGGTGTGGCTGGCTCTCAAATCGTGCGACTCGCTCACGTAAACTGTAAACCTTGTATACAGCTGTTAATATAGTTAAAATTACATTTTGTCTTGGTATTGCCCTGTGAGAGAGAGAACTAAAGTGAACTAAAGTGAACTTATAACGGCTACCGCTCGGCCAACACATAATACACCTCACTTAAGTAAAGGCTATAGTGTTGTATCAACCACTTCAATCAACTGGAGAACGCAGGCAACGGTACACCGGACGACGTGAGATAACAGTTCGCGCCTTAAACTTATTAAAATAACACTTAAACAAAAACTCTTACAAACAGCTAACAGGTTTGTGCCAGACCCTATCAAAAGCTTTTGATATGTCCAGCGCAATAGCAAAGGTTTCACCGAAACGGCTAAGAGAGGATGACCAAGAGTCAGTTAAGAAGGCTAGGAGATCACCAGTAGAACGCCTCTTGTGGAACCCATACTAGCGATCAGATAGAAGGTCAGAAGTGGAAAGGTGCTTTTGAATCTTCCGGTTAAGAATTGATTCAAAAGCTTTAGATAGACAAGAAAGTAAAGCTACAGGGCGGCAGTTTGAAGGGTTGGAACGGTCACCCTTCTTAGGCACAGGCTGTATGAAGGCATACTTCCAGCAAAAAGGAAAGGTAGATGTTGACAGGCAGAGGCGAAAGACTTTGACCAGGCAGGGTGTGTGTGTGTGTGTGTGTGTGTGTGTGTGTGTGTGTGTGTGTGTGTGTGTGTGTGTGTGTTTCTATCAAGCCATGTGTCTCTTTGATAATTTTTCTTTCTATGTATCTATCTATCTATATCTATCTTTATTTATTTATTTATTTATTTATTTATTTTTCTTTTGTGTGTGTGTGTGTGGAAGCGCGCGCGTGTGAAGAAGGAACTGTCGGTCTTACATCAGGGGCAGCTTATGGCATTTCAGCGAGCCTCATCCGTCACTCCGAGAAGGCATTTTTGTGATAGCAATAGCCTGGGCAGGCGAGAGGCGGGAGGCGCTGTACAAATATGGGCAGAAATAACACACACACACACACACACACACACACACACACACACACACACACATCGGCTGTCATGCATGCAAAGAGCGCGGGGCATGCCAAGTGGTGAGGCGGATCATTGCCAATTTCCCGGCACGTGCAGCCGAGGAGCGGTGATTTAAAGTGTCTCAGTGACGACCATATTCTTGAACCTTTCGCCGCCCATGCAGACACATTTGACAAGGCTTTCGTAGGGGTTTGGGGCATTTCCAGGGTAGTTTAATGACCCTGGTGGTAGTTTGACCCTTCTTCTTTACCGTGAACGTGAAAAAAACACTCATGAAAACCAGATTAATCTAATTATCGACCTTTGGAAATAGTTAATGTAAGAGCTCGAAGGGTCTAGATTCCAGAGGTTCTCAAACTGGGTGCCGCGGACAGTGCTTAGGGGTGCCACAAGATCATCGTGAATTTTGAATCATACTTTTTTTCTTCTTCTTATGTTAGTCTGCATTTACAACTCTTAAGTTAATCTAACTCGACTGATGAGTTATGTTTGGGCATGTACTGTACCGTACGTTAATTTTTGGTTTGGGTATGGATAATAATTTTAATTCATTGATTAGAGTAATTTAAACAGGTACAATTGTGTATAAGAAGTTTAGTAGGGGTTGTGGGCATTTAGCTTTATGACCCTGGTGGTAGTTTGAGAAAGTTTCTGCACCATGAACGCGTTGTTGTTGTTTCTGTCGCTGCTGTTTTTGTTTTTGATCTTCTGCTTCATCTTCTCCTTTTTTTGCTCTTTTCCTTCTTCTTTTTTCTCTTCTGTTCTACTTCATCATCATCATCATCTTCCTCTTCATCTCCATCTTCTTCGTCTAATTCATCATCTTCTTCTCCTACTTCTTCTTCTTACTTTCTTCTTGTTTTCTCTTCTTGTTTTTCTCTTCTTGTTCTTCTTCTCCTCCTACTTCTTCTTCTTTACCTTCCATTGTGACGCGTCTTCCCTCTATTTGCCTTTAGAAGTGACTGCTATAGGCGAAGGGAGCGTCTAAGAATACCGACATTAGACCCAGTGCACTTGCTAGCCCTTCACGTGTTTTATTTTCCTTCTCTCATTAACGTTAACACTAAAAGTAACAATTTTAATTAGCCAGAACAAGATTTTTTTTAATGTAGCTCGGAAATATAAATAAATATCTTGAGTTTGTTTCCTTCCCTTGTGAACGCTGACACTAAAAGTAACTATTTTGGGAATCCAGAATAACGCATTTTTGCTTCGAATCAAACCTTGAATATTTGAGTCTCTTTCTTTCCTATTACCGTTAACACCTTAAGGTACTATTTTAAGAAACAAGAACAATATACTTTACGATGCCGCTTCGAATTAAACATTAAACCCCTTGGCTGCAGATTCCCTACAAGAAGACATCACCAAGCTACAGAAATGAAACAAAAAGTGGCTTTTACAATGCAATGAAGATAAATGTAGTCATGCACCTTGGGAGTGGATATCCAGTATACCAATCCCACATGGGAAACACTCCACTATCCATCAGTGGCAGAGAAAGACCTGGAAATATATGTGACCAGGCTACCACTGAAGGTGAAATCCGTGCAAATCGCAGCGGGCGGGTTAACATCTGATTCTTAAATTTATCATTAACGTTAACGCTAAATCTAACTATTTTGAGAACGCTGCTTCGAATCACTATACATTAAACATCTGATTCTTAACTTTCTCTCATTAACATTGACGCCAAAACTAACTATTCTGAGAAGCCAGAACAACGCATTTTTGACACCGCTGGGAATTTAATCTAATATCAAACTTTCTCTCATTAACGTTGATGCTAAAACTATTTTGAAGAGCCAGAACAACACATTTTTGACGCAGACTGGACTTATACATTACATACCCGAGTCTAAACTTTCTCTTTCTCCTTCTTTCTGCATATATCATAATACGAACTTCCGCTCCTCGAGTCAGGCGGAGGAGGAAACACGCATACTTCATCAAAGCAGAGGCGGGGCAAAATGAAGTTCCGGAAAAAGTCTCTTTTCGTGAATGTTAATCATATGAATGCTGGTGTCTGGGCGCCCGAAGGAACACACACGGAAGGGGCATTTTATTACCATTATTATTATTATCGAGATCCATGAAAATGCATCAAGGGAAAATCAAGAGCTGGTTTATACCCAACCAAGTCCCCTCGATGAGTGAACCTGGACATGAAAAGTGACAGTAAAACACAGGGAAGCACAGAAATGACGATTATATGACAAATACCCGCAACAAACTTCGACATAAACACTCCCATAGACGAGCAGACATACATATAAAAACAAAGAATGATCGTGATAGTCAAACACTAGAAAACACAGAACTGACGGTAATGTAACGAGGATTCTCAATCTTTGTCATGCAGAAAACTCATACACACGAGCTCTGCCTAATTACAGGGTGGCGGTGGTCGAGTGTTCAGCGTGCACGCTTAGTGAGTCCGTGGACCTATGGTCGAAAACCACCGAAACGCGTTTATTTTTTTTTAGCCATCGCCGAGTGGCGGAAGATTACCCACGTGCTGTCCAGATCTTCAATTAACCCTGACTCTAGCGATTTCGTTCAAGAGGAGCACCGGGGGGCAGCATGGGCCAGGCAAGAGTCATACATTACGGCAGCCACTAAAATTTAAATTCGCCTGCGCCACTAACGGGCTGAGGTCGCCTAAGATGCCCTTCAAGACAGCCTACCGGCGCTACAGGCAGCACAAAAAGAAGTAACAACCCAGCATATATATGTTCCGAAATTTGTGGGAAACTATACAGGAAATCTCGTGTGTCCGGTGTTGCATCGAAAAACTCACCATTATGGATTGTATAGGACTGTAAAATTTGATTCGGGCGGTTACAAACACACTGGAAATAGCGATCATTTGGCGAGGATCTTCTACAAACTTCGTCAAGCAGAAAATGCACACTCGCACGTTGCCTTCCTGCGAGATTCAACCCCTCTAAGTGCCCGCGTGACGCTCTGCACGTTAATTAAAGCCATAAACGACGCACTCTGCCTCCTGGTCCTTGTCATGGCCTTCACCCCCACGCACCCCGTCGACCCTTCTTCATAAACGGCTCAAGTCCTTCAAAGACCGTGGCTCAAGCGTCACCTTAAGGGATAATGTGGCTTAGGACACACGGACAAACAAACACACAAAGACCACTATTCTAAAACGCTTACGGCTCTCATAACAACTATTTCCAAGGCCACAAAGGAGATTAGTCTGGTTCTCACGAGTGTTTCTTTACGTTCATGGTGCAGAAGCCTTGTCACACTTTCATTAGGCTCATGAAACTACCCATGGAAACACTAACACAACCCCTACCAAAGCCTTATCAAATGTGAGTGTTAATGAAAGAAATGTTTGAGACTACGACCCTAAGACACCTAAGAAGACAACTGATATATAGTGCGTGATTGTAGAGACACACAAACACACACATTAGGACACAAAAAGACGACTGCGAAATAATGGTCCATGAGATAGAGAAACACACGCACATCAAGACACAGAAGACAGCTGATACATCGTGGTTAGGGAGACACACAAACACACTAAAACACACACAACAAGACAACTCAAGACATCACCCATACACGCAAAACAAGATGGGAAGAAAAGAGGGATAGAAGTATAAGAAGAGAAGTAGGAAAGAGGAAGGAAGAGAGGAAAACAGCTGAAGCGGAGAGAAGAAGCCTCCAAATATGCGAGAATCAGGGCTTAAAACACGTTCAACTGGGATATCGTGGTTCAGGGGACACAAGAAAACAACTCAGACATCACTTATAAACACACCAACAAGTCTAATTATAAGTAAGCCGAAGACAGAAAAGACAGAAAAGAAGACAATTGGGACAACGTGGTTCAGAAGACAGGCACAAAACACACTAAGACACAAGAAAACAACTCAAGACATCACTTATAAACACACCAACAAGTATAATTATAAGTAAGCCGAAGACAGAAAAGACATAAAAGAAGACAATTGGGACAACGTGGTTCAGAAGACAGGCACAAAACACACTAAGACACAAGAAAACAACTCAAGACATCACTTATAAACACACCGACAAGTCTAATTATATGTAAGCCGAAGACAGAAACGACATAATGGAGGACAAATGAGACACAGTGGTTAAGAAGACAGGCAAACAACATCCTAAGACACAAGAAAACAACTCAAGACATCACTTATAAACACACCAACAAGTCTAATTATAAGTAAGCCGAAGACATAAAAGAGACATAAAAGAAGACAATTGCGGCACCGTGATTAAGAGGACAGGCTCACAACACACTAAGGCGCAAGAAGACAACTCAAGACATCACTCGTCCACACACAAACAAATCTAAGTAAACAAAAAAGACACACACCGATGTTAAACTCCTTAGTCTACTTTTCCTCTTCCTCCCTCTCCTCCTCCTCCTACTCCTATTCTTCTTCTTCTTCTTCTTCTTCTTCTTCTTCTTCTTCTTCTTCTTCTTCTTTTTCTTCTTCTTCTTCGTGTTTTCTTCTTTTTCTTCATAATTTTCTTCTTCATCTTTTTTCTTGATATTTTTCTTAATCTTTTTCTTTTTCATTTTCTTATTTTTCTTCTTCTTTTCTCCTTATTTTTCCTCTTTTTTTCTACTTGTTCTTCTTCTTCTTAAGTGCTAAGTGTTATATTCACTTTACTTAAACACATTCTCCCTTGCACACTTGCGCAACCCTTCTGCCCACACCCTACACCTCCCCTACACCTCCTCACAACACTGTGGTGCACATACAACTCCTTCCTAACTGTATTAAGCTCCTTCTTAACCTTACTACACATAATTTACATATTATTTTCCAAGAAGTTTACTAGGAGGTCCTTTTTTTCAGGCTGATTTTCTTTCATTGTTTCGGTCTGTAAATTCCCGCCGCGGCGTATACCCTGCTGCGCGGAGGGCGAAATTCCCTGGAGACCCTTTGTTTTTTCCTCCCCTACCCGGCCGCGTGAATCCCCTAGAGGGAAGTCTAACGAGAACACCTGCCCGAGTCAGACAGGAGGGAGTTAATCGTTCCCTCCTGACCTAGTGCCACTCAT
Organism: Eriocheir sinensis; assembly: GCF_024679095.1. Lineage (NCBI taxonomy): Eukaryota > Metazoa > Arthropoda > Malacostraca > Decapoda > Varunidae > Eriocheir > Eriocheir sinensis. The sequence continues at coordinate 83,612 of NW_026112311.1, read as the reverse complement.
TCTCTCTGAAGTTAAGAGGTAACAAAACATGACAAAAGATAACATAATAAAAGATATGGCTTCATCACTACGCAAATGCCCCGGGTGCAAAGGACGCTTCCCCCCACAATATTTTGATAAGGGGGCGGAGTCATGTAGACACTGTCACATGGAAAAGATGATCTCAGATTTAGAGAGGGGTTTATCTGAGTGCCTTAAAGCGTCCCCCTCTACCCGCTCCCACCCCCGCTGCTTCTTCCTCTTCTTCATCTTCGTCTTCTTCTTCTTCTTCTTCTTCTTCTTCTTCTTCTTCTTCTTCTTCTTCCTCTTTCTCTTCCTCTTCTTCTTCTTTGCCTTCCTCTTCTTCTTCTCTTACTCCGACTGCCTCCACCCCCTCTTCATCTCCCTCCTCCCTCTCCTCCACCCTCCCAGGGGTCCGGACGAGAGCCATGGCCCGCAAGGTTAGGTCTTCTTCTTCTTCTTCTTCTTCTTCTTCTTCTTCCTCTTTTTCTGCTTCCACCTCCGCTGCCCGCTCATCCATCTCCTCGTCCCCCTCGTCCTCCTCCTCCTCCTCTGCTTCTTCTTCTACGCCTTCTTCGTCTTCTTTTTCCTCTCATTCTTCCTCCTCCTCCTCCTCCTCCTCCTCCTCCAACTCCTCCTCCTCCTCCTCCTCCTCCTCCTCCTCCTCCTCCTCCTCCTCCTCCTCCTCCTCCTCATCATCATCATCATCATCATCATCATCTCCTTCTTCTCCTGCTTCTTCTCCTTCTTCTTCTTCCTTCTCTTCACCTCCTTCTTCCTCCTCCTCCTCCTCCTCCTCCCCCTCCTCCTCTTCCTCCTCCACCTCCTCCTCCTCCTCCTAGCTTGCAGGCGTAGACGGAAGATCATCCTCCCAGCCGTCTCCTGTGAAGACGGATCACACTTCAACGGATCAAGGGTCAACACCAAGGTTAACATAAAACTGGTGGGTGAGAGCATTGTTACAGAACAACTGACTGAGTTCTGTGAACGAAGTATCAAGAACAGAAGACGCTACTGTATTCCTGGTGCAAAACTACAAGATATAGAAAAAGCGGCAGACCTCGTCTTAGACCGCACGGAACAGGACACACTCTTTGTTTTGCACGCTGGCACGAACAACGTTCAAACAATGCCCACGGAGGGAATTATAGCTGACTATCGACGAGTAATCCGCCGCTTCAAGGAAAAGTCACGCCACATCATTGTCTCCGGGATTCTTCCGAGAATCAACGCCTTCACAGGCTTCCACAGAAAGGCGTCGAACATCAACAACAGATTGAAGCACCTCTGCCAGGACGAGGAAGTTTCGTTCGCAAGTCTGTGGGATCATTTCTATGATATCCCCGACCTTATCCGTCCTGACGGTCTTCACCTCAATGCGATTGGCTCAGCACGGTTTGGTAGGCTGCTGAACGAGGAGGTACTTTTGTACTCAAAAAACTCCGAGCGCGGGAGGGGCACCAAAGTATCGTAAACAACCAACCAGTAGAGACCGCCCATCATACACCAACGCCCCCAACAGAAAACACACGCAGACACCAGACTACTGTGCCTCGAAGCGTTGAAGTCAAGAAGGACATTTATGTCCTATACACCAACGCGCGGAGCTTAATACCCAAACGGGATGAGTTACTTGCCTACGTTGACGTAGAAAGTCCGGACGTGATTGCCATCACCGAAACGTGGGCCACCTCTGACCACCTAATGACCGAATTCTCAATTCCGGGATACGAGAGCTTCTACAAAAACAGACTTCACAAGAAAGGAGGTGTTATCTGTTACGTCAAGAACAAATACCCTGCCGTGGAAATAACCAAAGAAGACTCAGAGAAATATGTCACTGTATATGTTGAACTGGAGACTAGCAAGCACAACAAAATAACGATTGGAACCGTTTACAGACCTCCAAAGCAACAAGCAGCGGACGACGAAGCGCTGTACGAGGAAATTCACACCGTAACACAAAACAAACAGTCAGTCATTATCGGGGACTTTAACTTTTCCAACATTGACTGGACCACGATGACTGGAGATCGGGAGGGTAACAGATTGCTCGAAATGTTAGAGGACACTTTTCTTACTCAGATTGTTACCCAACCGACAAGAGAAAATAACTTATTAGACCTAGTACTCGTGAGTGATTCAGATCTCACACGTGAATGTCAAGTCGGCGAAAAACTGGATGGTTGCGACCATCACCTAATTCGCCTAAAGATTAGAACAGACCATGAACTCACCGAAAACACGTCCAAGATTCCAGACTACAAAAAAGCCAATTTTAACTTCGCTCGTGAGCTGCTAACCCAGACATCTTGGGAACCCATGAACCTCACTCCGGTGGACGGCGCGTGGAACGGCTTTAAGAATAAACTCCTGGAGGTAGAGAAAACGACTGTTCCCATGAAGGCAAGGAGAACAACTAATGCCACAAGCACACCATGGATGACTACGCAAGTTCGAAGGGCGATTAATTTGAAGATGAGAAAATACAACTTGCTAAAGAAAAACAGCACTGACGAGGCACGCGAACAGTACCATCAAAGCCTCAGAGCTTGCAGAACACTCATTCGCCAGCGTAAACGCGACTATGAAAAACAAATTGCACGCGAAGCAAAGTCCAACCCGAAAAAATTCTTCACGTATATAAGAACCAAAAAGAAGACAAAAAGCAATATCGGTCCCCTAAAAGATGAAAGTGACGTACTAACACAGGACAGTAGACAAATGGTCGAAATCTTAAACAGGAACTTCGCGTTTGTGTTCACGGTCGAGAATACCCAGTCCGTTCCCGAGAGCCCTTCCCCACCGATGGGAGTCACTCCCCTAGAAATTGGCACAATCGACGAACGGGATGTGAAAAAGTACCTAGACAAACTCGAGACAAACAAGTCTACCGAACCCGACGACTTGTCACCCAGGCTGCTCAAGGAACTCAAGCAGCAAATCCTCAAGCCACTCACCGCCATCTACAATCTGTCACTACAACAAAACAAAGTCCCAAAAGACTGGAAACAAGGGAACGTAGCACCGATCTACAAAAAGGGAGACAAAAGTGTGGCCCTAAACTACAGACCAATCAGCTTGACCTCAGTGGCGGGAAAAATCCTCGAGAAGATCATCAGAGACAAACTCGTTAGGTTCCTTGAAGACAACAACATAATTTCCTATGCTCAGCACGGTTTCAGGAACAAGCGCTCATGCCTAACCAATTTATTGGACTTCTTCCAAGGTATCTATGAAAACTGGGATAATCATATCCCCAGTGATGTTATATATCTAGACTTTCAGAAAGCCTTTGACAAAGTGCCACATGAAAGACTCCTCAAGAAACTTAAGTCGGCGGGATTAGGCGAAGATCTGACAGCGTGGATCAAAGACTGGGCTCACTGAAAGAAAACAACGAGTTGTACTCAACGGACAGGCCTCCGAGTGGCTCCCGGTCACAAGTGGAGTGCCACTGGGGTCAGTGCTGGGACCCATACTTTTCATCATATATATCAACGACCTAGAACTAGGATTAAAATCCAATCTTTCAAAATTTGCCGACGGCACAAAGGTGGGTGGGAAGGCCCTCACGACGGCAGACTGCGAAATTATCCAGAGAGACCTGGACCAGATCACTCGTTGGTCAGAAAAATGGCAGATGTCCTTCAACACTACCAAATGTAAAGTAATGCATATCGGATCCAGAAACAGCAACCACATATACCACATGGGTGGCGAACCACTACATGTTGTGCAAGAGGAAAGAGACCTCGGGGTCACCATCAGCAGTGACTTGAAACAAACAAAACACTGCAACTCCGCCTGTAAGAAAGCCAATTTAATGCTTGGGTTCATATCGAGGAACTTCGAATACAAGACGCCGGGAGTTATGTTATCCTTGTATAATTCGCTGGTAAGGCCCCACCTGGAATACGCCGTGCAATTCTGGTCTCCTAATTACAGGAAATACATTGAATTACTTGAGAGAGTACAGCGCCGCGCCACGAAGATGATACCATCACTAAGGACGAAACCCTATGAAGAACGACTCGAGCGACTCAACCTCTTCACGTTGGAAAAGAGACGACTGCGGGGAGACATGATACAAGTCTTTAAGTACCTGAACAAGCTCAGCAACGTTGATCACTCCAAACTCTTCACGCTACAAACTAACCTGAGAACAAGAAACAACGGAAAAACAATTCAAGCAAAGCGATGCAATACCGACATCGGCAGGAGTTATTTCTCGAATAGAGTTGTTCGCCACTGGAACAGCCTTCCTGCAGAAGTGGTTAGCGCAGAGACCATCAACTCCTTCAAGAAACGCATTGATCGCCACTTTACTGCAACGGGAGTGAACTGAAGGTTCCCAAGAGTAGGTACACAAGTGCTTTAATCCTTCCCTGCAAACCACTCCTATGGCAAACGGATCGATTAAATCACTGAAAGCAGGCAGCCTAGGTATGAGCCAACAGGCTTTCTGCTGCCTGCTAGTCCATGTTTCCATGTTTCTTCCTCTTCCTCCTCCTCATCCTCCTTCTCCTCCATGACCACCATCCCAACACTGCACGGGTCCTGATGCCCAAACATTTGCAAGTCGTTTCCATAATGGTCTCCTCGCCTAACTGACGACCCTCCCTGCGCCACGCCCTCCAGGACCCTCCACGACCAAAGTCACCCTTCAAACGACCAACTGAAGACCGGACGACGACAATAAAATCACAGTTGTCCATCAACCAGCGCCAATGATACAAATAGGAGCCTGTTTGGTAACGATGGCCTTCATCTAAATTGTGTGGGCAAGGCGAGGCTACGCAGAGTTTTAGATGAGGAAATATCGAAAGAGCTAAGACAGGAGCAGCAACGAGGTGAGGTAGCTTTCAGCTTAGCCGGGAGGAAACCAAACCCTGATTGTGAGGTCAGGCCGCAGGTGTACAGTACTGAGCAGGATGTCAGGTCACCAGACCCACAGGTGAGGGGTACTGAGGTAGCAGTGAGGTCAACAGCCACGCAAGTGGTTGGTGAGGTAGGGGTAATTGAGGACAGTCAGGTCTGAAGCGCTATTCCAGTGAAACGACAGTTGATAGATGGCGCACACTCGACGAATAAATTAAACATCTTTTATGTAAATGCCCGCAGCATCATTCAGAAGCGTAGCCACTTGATAATACATGCAATTACTGAATAACCCGACTTAATTTTGATCACGGAAACATGGCTGAATATGCGCGATAAATATCACTCAGGTGAAGTAGCTATTAATGGTCACAATGCGTTTGCTAAGTGTCGTTTACACAAAAAAGGAGGAGGTGTAATAATATATGCGAAAAATAATTTAGAAGTCATTCAGATAAACATAGCCGAAACAGAGGCTTAAGATTCATTGTACGTACAAGTAACGATCAATAATGAAACGTATGTTCTGGGCGTAGTTTACCGACCTCCTAAATCAAATGAAGATATTGGTGGAAATCTCTACGCAGAGATAAATAGAGTCATCAGAATAAAAATGCAATAATATGCGGTGACTTCAATAACCCCTCCGTTAACTGGAATGCACTTTCTGGCGACAGAGAAGGCGAGAGATTAATTGACTTTGCACAAAATTAATTTCTTAATCAAACTGTTACCATGCCGACACGCGGATATAATATTCTTGATTTAATCTTCGCGACCGATAGTCATCTCATAACTGCCTGTGAGGTAAGCGAGCAATTAGCAAGCAGCGACCACATCATAATAAGATGTGCTTTGAATATTGAAACAAAAGCACGAAAAAACTCACTCTTAATACCTAATTATAGTTAAGCAAATTTTACGGACCTAAAAAGAGAACTGGCTTCAGTAAATTAGAATCATTAGCTCAACAACGTCAGCGTTCAAGAAATGTATAATCGTTTTACTGTACAAATCACAGCGAGCGTAAATAAATTCATCCCACTCAAGCCACGAAGGACTGATAATCAAAAACCGTTGTAGATAAATAATTACCTACAAAAAATTATCGTCGGAAAAAGAAAGTTGTATAAGAAATGTAAACTGACTCATGACTCACATGATCACACAAATTACATCAATGGCAAGAGAGGGTGCGAAAGAAAAATCAGAAAACAAACGCGAGTATGAGATGAAAATATCACTCGATGCCAAGAAAAATCCCAGGTTATTTTTTAGTTACATGATAAACAAAAAAACTGTTGAAAATAATATCGGCCCACTACTATTAAGTGGCAAAACGATTAGTGATGATAAAGGCATGGCGTCGGTCCTAAATTCAACCTCAAGTAGCGTATTTACAAAAGAGAACATGACATCGATTCCAGCACCGGAGATAATTTTTCAAGGCCCTGAAGGACATAAGCTTGCATTGACCGACATTGATATCAGCGAAGTGCGTGCGTCCCTACAGAGAATAGATCCAAATAAATCTCCGAGCCCCGATAATAATTATTTATCTCCTCGTGTGTAAAGATAATGTAGTCAACAGCTAGAATTACCAATAACATTAATATTCAACAAGTCAGTAGCACAGGCCAGTGTGCCTCTCGAGTGGAAAAAGGCCAAAATTACCCCGATCTTTAAAAAAGGAGAAAAATTTTTTCGTCCTATCAGCCTTACGTCTGTCCTAGTGAAACTATTCGAAAAAATAATCAGGGATAAAATTATCACTTTCCTTGAAACAAATGAATTAATAACTGGTAGTCAGCATGGATTTCGTAGTAATCGGTCTTGCCTTACGATTCTTTTAACCTTTTTCAACGATGTTTATACCTGTTGGGATGCCCGAAGCCCATATGACGTAATTTACCTAGATTTTCAGAAAGCATTTGATAAAGTCCCTCACGTTAGGCTTATCTCAAAACTGCGTTCCCACGGTATTAACGACCATCTATTTGCGTGGATTCATGACTGGCTCACCGACAGAGAACAACGTGTAGTTCTTAATGGTGAAGCATCGGATTGGCAACCCGTCACCAGTGGCGTACCCCAAGGTTCGGTCCTGGGGCCAACACTATTCATAATTTACGTGAACGACTTAGAAACTGATATCCTATCAAAAGTAGCCAAATTCGCCGACGACACAAAATTAGGAGGTATGGTAATGAACAGTCAAAGTTGCGAGAACATTCAAATATACTTAATATGACTTGCCGACAGGAGCGAAAAATGGCAAATGAGTTTTAACGTAGATAAATGTAAAGTAATGCACATAGGTGAAAACAATCCGAACTTTAGATATCAGATTCAAGGACATGAGCTCAGCGAGGTTAAAAAAGAAAAAGATCTTGGCGTTATTATCAGTAACACTCTTAAAATAAGCGATCAATGTTCTGCAGCGAGTAAAAAAGCCAATATGATGTTGGGATTAATCTCAAGAAACTTTGATTATAAATCACCCGAACTTATGAAGAGATTATATTTAGCATTTGTAATACCACACCTAGAATACGCCGTTCAGTTCTGGTCACCGAACTATATCAAAGGTCAAGTTTTGCTAGAAAAGATACAGCGACGATCAACCAAACAAATTTCAGCGCTCAGAAACTTGCCATATGACGAACGTTTAAAGCGTTTATATATGTTTTTCCTAAAAAAAAAGCGAGGGATAAGAGGGGACTTAATTGAAGTGCTGAAAATCCTTAATGGGTTCGATAACATTAAGCCAGATAGTCTATTCCAGAGAGAAACCATCACAAGAACACGCAGCAACGGTATGAATTTAAAGGGAAATCGATGTAACACATTGGTGCGCAGAATTTTTTTTAAATAACAGAGTCGTCGATCACTGGAATAGACTCCCACCGTCAGTAGTTAGCGCACAGTGTATCAATAGCTATAAGTCTTCTTTGGATAAGTACTTCAGGGACATAAGATTATACTGACCCTTTTTCGCATATTTTCAGACAGATTGCAGCAAGACCTCAACCTATATTCATATAATTCTCCCCCACAACCTAGATTGCAAGTAGCGTAAGTTAACAATAAAATAAAGCAACAGTTAATGTTCGCATGACAGGTGGAGTGAGGTGTGGGTGCAGTAAGGTGACAGGTTGCTGGTGCGTGCAAAGTACCGCCGGTAAAACGAGGATCAAGCCTCCACCTGTGCCCCTGAAACTACACCTCACCCATCGTGAGTATTAAGGGGGGGATTCTGTGGCTGCCCTGTGTAGGCCACTCGTCCTCTTCCAGTCTCCCAGTATTTCTATGTTCTTATGTTCTTATGTAATGAAGTCATTTTCCCCCACAGCTTAGGTTACCAGTAGTGTAAGTTAAGGGTAGTAACTTCCTCCTATTTCTCTCTTTACTGTAACATTTCCATGGCCGTTTCCTCCTTAAAGGTACATGGTGTTCTCTTCTAACTATTTCCTGCCGGCACGTTGCCGGAGGGAGAGGTGGGTGGGGAGGAGCCTTTATCTTTTCTGTCCTATCCTACCACACGTAGATTTCAAGTAGTAGCGGTAGTAAACAGACACCTTCGCCATAGACCGATAGGTCTTCTGGTGTCTGTTCTTCCTATGTATTCCTATGTAATGTTGTTGATGACATATTGAGGGCCGGAAGACATATGCCCACATACAGAGATAGATAGATAGATTGAGATAGTTTATTGACCACAGTAATAGGAATAAATGTTGATACTACACACACACACACACACACACACACACACACACACACACACACACACACACTTTATAACATCCTAGTTAACTACCATTTTTTTTTACCTCATTAAGTTAACAAACTAACCTAACCTTACCTAACCTAACAACCAAACCTAATCTTACCTTACCTAAGCTAACATAACAAAGCCTAACCTTACATAATGACCTTCCGATCATGAACAAAAATTCCTACCACTGAATGCTAAGAAGACAAGGTGGTGGTGGTGGTGACTGTGATGATGGTGGTAGTGATTGTGGAAGTAGTAGTAGTAGTAGTAGTAGTAGTACCTACCGCAGAAGAAATCGACGCACCATCCGAAATCTGTCTTCAGAGACGTTTTGTTAGTAATTTTTACTTTTTAAGGGTGAATAAAACACATTTCTTCTTGTTATGAGCAACTACTAGTATTTTGTCATGTTTCCCTTTGCTTTCAGAACAGCATTTACACGTTTAGGCATACTGTCAGATAATCTTTTAAAGTATTGAGGATCAACATCAGCCCAAAGCGTGCGTATATTTTCCACTAGGGAGTCAACACTTGACAATGGAAGCTTACCAAGTTTTCTTTTCATTTCATTCCACACATTTTCAATAGGATTTAGATCTGGGCTGTGTCCTGGCCACGAAATCAGCTGCACTTGGTTGTCAGTTAGCCACTTTTTCACTGCTTTTGCTCTGTGGCAAGGTGCACCGTCCTGTAGGAAGTGAGCGTTCTCGTGTGTGGTGTAAAATGGCAGCATGTAACTTTCAAGAACGTTCACATAGAGTGCAGCATTCATGTTCACATTTTTCTCTAAGAAGTACAAGCCACCACTTCCCTTCTCACCACTGAAACACGCCCACACCATCACACCTGCAGGGAACTTTACGGTCTTGACCGTGTACCGACTGTCAAACCGATCGGCACCAAGCGGACGACGCACCAATTTTCGTCTATGAGAGATGGTTTTGAAGGCACTCTCGTCACTAAACACCACCTTGCGCCAGTCTTCTGATGTCCAGTGTTGGTACCTTTTACAGAAATCAAGTCTCTGTTTCTTCATTTTCTCAGTAAGGAGAGGTTTGAGAGCAGCGCGACGACACGGCAACTTGAGGAGTTTCTGTAGCCTATCCTGTATCGTTCGCACTGACACCTCTCCCAACACATCGGGGTGTGCTTCCTTCAGTTCCTTGGCAGTGATGAAAGGGTCCTTTTTCACTTCACGCTCCAGCATCTTGTCAGTCCTTGGATCGGTCTTCCTCTTCCTCCCTGTCCCTTTCTTCCTCTCTGGTGCCTCGTCTGTCCCAAGCACGGCAGCAGCTTTCTTGATGCGACGGACAGCAGCTTCTGATCTTCTTAATCTTCTTCCAATTTCTCGGTTACTCAATCCTTCGCCAACCAAAGTCATAACCTTGATCTTCTCGTCCTTGTTCAGCTTGGTAGGTCCCATTCTGAGCGTATTGGGAGATGTCAGGGGTGAAAAGATATGCAAGTTGTAACAGGAGCGGAGGAGGGGAGCGCGTACGTCACCTCTTACCCTCCCACTAGCGGGGGTGGCGGTTACTAATCACTCACGGTTTGAATATGACACTTGCAAGGGAGCGTAGAGTTGCCAGGTGGGTATTATTTGCCAAATAAATGTCCCATAGGATTGACATGCTGAAATAAAGCTGTGGCGTCGTCGAGCGTCGGGATTTGTTGGGTGCGTCGATTTCTTCTGCGTTAGCGTAGTAGTAGTAGTAGTGGTGCTTCCTGACATCCCATCGTTATCAGTAATATAGCGAAGAGCCCCACACAAACCAAAGCGAGATTCTATGGATGTGTATTACGTGTGTTCCATCCATCAGCCCTATTCTTTATTTTTGCTCCGAGTCGGGAAGGGAAACACGAGGGAAGGAGAAGGAAAAGGAGCGGAAACATCACAAAAAAGGTTCCATTGGTATTCAGCCCGCACGGGATGAAGCCCACGGAATTCAGCCCACACGGAATTCAGCCCACACGGGATTCAGCCCACGGAATTCAGCCCACACGGGATTCAGCCCACGCGGGATTCTGCCCACGGAATTCAGCCCACACGGAATTAAGCCCACACGGGATTCAGCCCACGGAATTCAGCCCACACGGGATTCAGCCCACGCGGAACTCAGCCCACACGGGATTCAACCCATGGAATTCAGCCCACGCGGGATTCAGCCCACGGAATTCAGCCCACGCGGGGTTCTGTCCACACGGGATTCAGCCCACACGGGATTCAGCCCACTGAATTCAGCCCACACGGGATTCAGCCCACACGGGATTCAGGCCACGGGACTCAGCCCACACGGGATTCAGCCCACACGGGACTTAACTCACGGGCCCACACTGTTGAGTTGAATAGGGGTTTAATTGACATGGAACCCTTAGAAATATGACCATTTCTACTGAACGGATTTTTAGAAAAGAAAAGTAAATAACTTAAAGCAATATTATTCTTTGACTATTCATTATTTTTACAGTAGTTAGTGCTCTATTCATGAACCCAGCTTGCACCACGAGGAGGTTGAGCACCATAGCAGCCTTTTATATATATATATATATATATATATATATATATATATATATATATATATATATATATATATATATATATATATATATATATATATATATATATATATATATATATATATATATATATATATATATATATATATATATATATATATATATATAGTTTTTTTAGTTTCTTCAGTTTGTAACTTAGTTTTTTTTCTGAGGGAGGCTTATTTTTCTGTTTTACTTTTTGTTTTTCCAATTATTTTTTTTCTTTGGAAATTAAGTTTGTAAATATTAGATGTTTTCTGTGAGGCTTCGATTTTTTATTATTATTTTTATGGAGCTTGTGCTTTAAACTAATCACTTATTTTTCACCTAGTGGGAAGTTTTTTATATGATTTTAATCATTTTTATTTGTATTTGATTTTAGTTGCTAAAGATATGTGCCACTGATCGCAAGTAATGCAACTTGTCATTTACATCATTGTAGCAGTCCACCCTTGCAGCCAGCCTCTCTGATAGAACAATGTATTTGTTTCTTGGTGGAGGGTTGTTTGCCACCTCGTTGTCTGCTAGTGTTTTCAAGTGAAGACTAATATCCTTTTCAAACCATCCATTAACTTCCAGATGGAAGGATGCTGGGAAAGGAACAGACTGTTCAATCCATTGTGGTAGCCCTCAACAGCATTTGTGGTTCGTGGAATGTTATTCCTTGGAGCTGAAAAATGGTTCCAGACAACTGGTGGGTACCTGGGTGGTCCCCTGTCTCTTCCCTGGCCCCTGTCCCTCCCCTGAATATAAGTCAGCTCAAAGTAGGCAATTAACTCTTCTACCCTATCCAGAGGAGGAAAGCTGTCAGCCAAGGTGTTGAAGATGACCAGTATATCTTCCTCAGGCACAAAAGAGAGAGCAACCAAGGATTTCACAGACATGTTGAATTCTACGTTACTCTCGTAGTCCACTTTCAAGCCAAGTTCTGCGACCTTTCGTTGGACTGACTGCCCAAGATGAAAAAGACAACCCTTGATGTCTGCATTGGGGTGTACCAGGCGGAAAGCATTCTGTGCAGCATTCTCGAAGTCCGTCAGAATTGTCTGGGGGTTTGCATCTGGAATTATATTTGCAAGAGCTTCCAGCATTTGCACATAGGTGACCTGCATTTTGTTTGGTAGAAGAAAGTACACACAAGGTGGGAACTTATTACCCACTTTGGCATGTATGGTGTACAGCTGGAAATAGATACTGGGAACAACTGCGAAGGTTCCATCACCAAGCCACACCTCAGCATTCTCTAAGACATGAAGTAAGTTCATGTCTCCCAAAATCAGGATCCTGCTGGGATCTTGAGAACCACTGTCATGCAGGACAATATCTGTGAACCTGGCAGGTATGGCAAAATTCAAGGATTGAGGGTTTGGTTCAACAGGGTTGGTTGCACGCCTTTTGGCCCTCACGTTGTCTTCCAGGGTTGATCTTTTGGGTAGCCTTTGGAGAACATCTTGTGACAAGCCAGTCATGTTTTCTGCCAAAATTGACCTGGTGGAATCTTGCCCAGCTGTCGCAGCGGACCTGATGTGTGACTGCACTCGCCTGACTTCTCCAGTTAGAGGATCCCCAGGGTGTGAATGATTAGGGTTTCCTTGACCATCAAGAACTATCCCCTGTAAGGTTCTTATACTGGCTGGACACTTGAATATCACATTTCTCTGCATCTCCCGGTGAGTTCTCCGTTCTTTCCCATTCGGTCTTTCCTCAGGACATACTCAAAGCCCCCAACCCTCTTCACTTGGTTTCCTCTTTCCGTCAAGTATGCCATTTTATCTAGCTTAGGCGAGTGCGTACGTGGGCAGAGCAGAGCAGCAAATGGCACTGATGACAATGCAAGAGCTGTGTTCAGAACAGGGACTTGCGAGGCGCTGTACACGGTGCGAACGTGTCCTGTTCCAGTCTACTATTGTACTACAGAGGATCATTTTATTCGTTATCTATCTCTCACTAAACTGGTAAAATAGAAGAATATGTGTGTGTTTTCGCTCGAGTCTGCATGTATATACGAGAGAGAGAGAGAGAGAGAGAGAGAGAGAGAGAGAGAGTTCACATTCACACGCACGCACTCACCTAAGTTAGAGATTGTGTGTTTTTGTAGGAGTCTGCATATTAATGTGTGTGTGTGAGAGAGAGAGAGAGAGAGAGAGAGAGTGTGTGTGTGTGTGTGTGTGTGTGTGTGTGTTTACATTCGCACGCACACACACTCGCCTAAGCTGGAGAAGAAATGTGTGTGTTTCCGTTCGAGTCTTTATATATACGAGAGAGAGAGAGTGTTCACATTCACACGCACGCACTCTCCTAAGCTAGAGAAGATTATATGTGTTTTTTCGCTCGAGTCTGCATATAAACGTGTGTTGGGTATAACAGAAACACAGAGTGGCTGGATGTGAGTGTAATAGCCGCAGGCGTACAGTGACCTGGCGTGGCGGGCGTCTGGTCTGACTGACTCCCCGGTCTCCCCCACTGGCTGTGTCCTTGAGCCTGGCTCGCAGTTGCCAGCTCTCACAAGAAACTAAAACTCCTACAACGTGTGTGAGAGAGAGAGAGAGAGAGAGAGTGTGTGTGTGTGTGTTCACATTCACACGCACACTCTCCCCTAAGCTAGAGAAGATTATGTGTGTGTTTTCGTTCGAGTGCATATATACGTGATGAGAGAGAGGGTGTGTTCACATTCGCAATTCCGAGGGCTGAATCCCGTGTGGGCTGAATCCTGTGGGCTGCATCCCGCGTGGGCTGAATCCCGTGTGGGCTGAATCCCGCGTGGGCTGAATCCCGCGTGGGCTGAATTCCGTGTGGGCTGAATTCCGTGGGCTGAATTCCGTGTGGGCGGAATCCCGTGTGGGCTGAATCCCGTGTGGGCTGAATCCCGCGTGGGCTGAATTCCTTGGGCTGAATCCCGTGTGGACTGAACCCCGCGTGGGCTGAATTCCGTGGGCTGAATCCCGCGTGGGCTGAATTCCATGGGCTGAATCCCGTGTGGGCTGAATTCCACGTCCACCCACAAAAAACATCCCTCATCCCAGCGTCACCACCACCTCCTCCTTGCCGTAAACAGGTGGTGTGTGTGTGTGTGTGTGTTTGTGTGTGTGTGTGTGTGTGTGTGTAGCTGTCACTTTAGTTTATGCGTCTGTAAGTCACCCAGTCGTGCTTGTCTGGTCATGATTTGTCTGTCTGTCTGTCTGTCTGTCTGTCTGTCTATCTATCTATTTATCCTTCTATCTATCTGTCTGTCTTTATCTATTTCGTTCTTTTCTCTCTGCATATAAATGTCTGTCTGTCTCCAATTACCTGCCTCTCTGTCTGTCTGGTTGTTAATTTGTCTGTCTATCTGTCTGTTGAACCCCACCCCTCACACGCACGCCGTCCCCATCACCGCATCGTCCTGTCCCTCACACCACCACCCCCGCCACCGTCTCCTGTCCCTCGAACGCCTTCCCCACCGCCGCCTTTTCCTGAACCATGCACGCCACCCCCGCCACCGTCTCATCCTGTCCCTCGAACGCCAACTCCGCCACCGCCTCCTCCTGTCCCTCACACACCACCCCCGCCACCGACTCCTCCTATCCCTCACACGCCTCCCCCGCCACCGCCTCCTCTTGTCCCTCACACGCCACCCCCGCCACCGCCTCCTCCTGTCCCTCACACGCCTCCCCCGCCACCGCCTCCTCCTGTCCCTCACACGCCACCCCCGCCAACTCCTCTTCCTGACCCTCACATGCCTCCCCCGCCGCCGCCTCCTCCTTTCCCTCGGACGCCACCCCAGCCACCGCCTCCTCCTGTCCCTCACACGCCACCCCCGCCACCACCTCCTCCTGTCCCTCACACGCCTCCCCCAACGCCGCCTTTTCCAGTACCTCGCACGCCATAACCCGCTACCTCCTCCTCCTGTCCCTCGCACGCCATCACCGCCACGGCCTCCTCGTGTCCCTAGCAAGCCACCCCCGCCACCGCCTCCTCCTGTCCCTCACACGCCACCCCCGCCACCGCCTCCTCTTGACTCTCGCACGCCACCCCCGCCACCGCCTCCTCTTGACTCTCGCACGCCACCAACGACACCGCCTCCTCTTGACTCTCACACGCCACCCCCGACATCGCCTCCTCTTGACTCTCGCACGCCACCAACGACACCGCCTCCTCTTGACTCTCACGCGCCACCCCCGACACCGCCTCCTCTTGACTCCCACACGCCTCCCCCACCACCGCCTCCTCCTGTCCCTCACACGCCAACCCCCACCACCGCCTCCTCCTGTTCCTCCCCCGCCTCCCCCGCCACCGCCTCCTCTTGTCCCTCACATGCCTCCCACGCAACCGCCTATTCCTGTAGCTCACACGCAACATCCGACACCGCCTCCTCCTGTCCCTCACACATCTCCCCCACCACCGCCTCCTCCTGTCCCTCCCCCGCCTCCCCCGCCACCGCCTCCTCCTGTACCTCACACGCCTCCCCCACCATCGCCTCCTCCTATCCCTCACACGCCATCACCGCCACCGCCTCCTCCTGACCCTCACACGTCTCCCCCGCCACCGCCTCCTCCTGTCCCTCGCAAGCCATCCCCGCCAGCGCCTCCTCCTGTCTCTCGCACGCCAACCCCGCCACCGCCTCCTCCTGTCCCTCGCACGCCTCCCACGCCACCGCCTCCTTCTGTCCTCACACGCCTTAACCGCCACCGCCTCCTCCTGTCTCTCGCACGACACCCCCGCCACCGTCTCCTGCTGTCCCTAGCACGAAACACCCGCCACCGCCTCCTCCTGTCCCTCACACGCCTCCCCCAACGCCGCCTTTTCCAGTACCTCGTACGCCATAACCCGCTACCTCCTCCTCCTGTCCATCGCACGCCATCACCGCCACAGCCTCCTCGTGTCCCTAGCAAGCCACCCCCGAGACCGCCTCCTCCTGTCCCTCGTACGCCACACCCGCCACCGCCTCCTCCTGTCCCTCGTACGCCACACCCGCCACCGCCTCTTCTGTCCCTCGCACGCCACCCCCGACACCGCCTCCTCCTGTCCCTCGCACGACACCCCCGCCACCGCCTCCTCCTGTCCCTCACACGCCACCCCCACCCCCGCCTCCTTCTGTCCCTCGCACGCCACACCCGTCAACGCCTCCTCCTGTCCATCGCACGCCACCCCCGACACCGCCTCCTTCTGTCCCTCGTACGCCACCCCCGTCACCGCCTCCTCCTGTCCCTCGCACGCCACCCCCGACACCGCCTCCTCTTGACTCTCGCACGCCACCCCCGACACCGCCTCCTCCTGTCCCTCACACGCCTCCCCCACCACCGCCTCCTCCTGTCCCTCACACGCCAACCCCCACCACCGCCTCCTCCTATTCCTTACACGCCTCCCCCGCCACCGCCTCCTCCTGTTCCTCACACGCCTCCCCCGCCACCGCCTCCTCCTGTCCCTCACACGCCACCCCCGCCACCGCCTCCTCCTGTCCGGCACACGCCTCCCTCACCACCGCCTCCTCCTGTCCCTCACACGCCAACCCCCACCACCGCCTCCTCCTGTTCCTCACACGCCTACCCCGCCACCGCCTCCTCTTGTCCCTCACATGCCTCCCACGCAACCGCCTACTCCTGTAGCTCACACGCCACATCCGACACCGCCTCCTCCTGTCCCTCGCACGCCACCCCCACCACCGCCTCCTCCTGTCCCTCCCCATCTCGCCACCACCGCCTCCTCCTGTACCTCACACGCCTCCCCCGCCACCGCCTCCTCCTGTCCCTCACACGCCACCCCCGCCACCGCCTCCTCCTGTCCCTCGCACGCCTCCCACGCCACCGCCTCCTTCTGTCCTCACACGCCTCAACCGCCACCGCCTCCTCCTGTCTCTCGCACGACACCCCCGCCACCGTCTCCTGCTGTCCCTAGCACGAAACCCCCGCCACCGCCTCCTCCTGTCCCTTGCCCGCCACCCCCGCCACCGCCTCCACCTGTCCTTTGCACGCAACATCTGCCACCGCCTCCTCCTGTCTCTCGCACGCCACCCACGCCACCGCCTCTTCCTATCCCTCGCACGCCACCCCCACCACCGCCTCCTCCTGTCCCTCCCACGCCTCCCCCGCCACCGCCTCTTCCTGTCCCTCACATGCCTCCCCAGCCGTCACCTCATCCTGTCCTTTGCACGCCACCCCAGCCACCGCCTCATCCTGTCCATTGCACGTCACCCCCCCCACCGCCTCCTCCTGTCCATCGTACGCCACCCCCGCCACCGCCTCCTCCTGTCCTTTGCACGCCACCCCCGATACCGCCTCCTCCTGTCCCTTGCACGACACCTCCGCCGCCGCCTCCTCCTGTCCATCGCACGCCACCCCCGCCACCGCCTCCTCCTGTCCCTTGCACGCCACCCCCGCCACCGACTCCTCCTGTCCATCGCACGCCACCACTCGCCGCAGCCTCCTCTTGTCCCTCGCACGCCACCCCCATCGCCGACTCTTCCTGTCCCTCGCACGCCACCCTCATCGCCATATAATCCTGTCACTCGCACGCCACCCCCATCGCCACCTCTTCCTGTCACTCGCACGCCACCCCCGTCGCCATATAATCCTGTCACTCGCACGCCACCCCCATCGCCATATCCTCCTGTCCCTCGCACGCCACCCCCATCGCCACCTCTTCCTGTCCCTCGCACGCCACCCCCCTTCTCCACCTCTTCCTGTCCCTCGCACGCCACCCACATCGCCACCTCTTCCTGTCCCTCGCACGCCACCCCCATCGCCACCTCTTCCTGTCCCTCGCACGCAGCCCCCATCGCCACCTCTTCCTGTCTGTAGTAACCCACAATCCCGGGTCACACAGGGGAGACGACACACTGTTTGTACTAGTGACACTTGACTTAAAATTCTGGTACTTTAGGAGTATTTAAAGGAGTTCGTAAATGGGGTGATGAAACGGTGTCGCCTTTCTTATATGTATTTTATTCTACCTTAATACTACTTAATATTACAAAGGGTAAAAATATTGTTTAAACCAGCGACTGGCTTACGAGACTCAATGAGTCTTCAGGTTTTCTTTCACTATTGGTTACTGACGTTAACACTGGTATAATATTGAGTAAAAACTCACACAATAAAGTATCATAGAAATATAATCCTAAGTAAAACTAAGATAATAGAACACAATAGATATGTTAGATACGCTTTCCTCTATGGTACCACTTCACTTCATACTCACAGTAGCAAAGATGATTGTTCTGCCCATGTTGTCTAGGGAAGGACAACTGGGTGTATAGCACACGAACAGAGTGCTGGCTGATCTGATCCCTAGCCTGAATAAATGCTTCTTATATAGGCATGACATACATACAGACATCACGAGGGTAATACGTCAGGCGTGTGAGTCATACATCAAACTCACACCGAGCTCATACAATAATCTACCTAACCGACATGTGGCTTACACTCGATTTTAATCCTTAGTGTAGCTGTCACGCGGTGACGCAGCTTTGTTTTCATAACATTTTGTTCAGCGGTTGATCGTGTTTTGGCCGCGGTTGATTGTGTTTTGGCTTAGAGAGATAAGCGGGTGCGTTAATGGGCAATTGCAATTGTGTATAGGTTGGTAAATGAACAGTGCGTTTGGGGACAATCATGTGTTGGAGTCCGTGTTGTGTTTTAGCGGGCGATACCGCTGTTGTCATCGGAAAATATTGCCGGAGAAGATGATGATGACACGAGTGGTGTCGCGGCTCGCGGGGCACCACATACCCCCCCCGTTAAAATCACGCCACGTCCTCGTGGCACGAAGCGTTCCGCCCGGCGGACGACCATTGAGGGCCAAGACGGGGATGGCGGGATCGTGGGGGAGGAGTCCTGTGAGAGACGGGACCTGAAGAGACAGAAGAAGGCCACCCCACCGGCGACGAAGACGACGCCGAGGAGGAGCAGCCACCCCCACCAAGGGAGGAAGGGGTCGAAGGCGGGGACCGGAGAGACGGATTCCTGGAGCGCGTGAAGTGCTGGAGGGAGGTCCAGCGGGGGGGCCAGAGACGACCCGGGCGACGGCGGCGGCGGGGAAGGAAGGGCAAGGGAGTCTTGGCCAGGAGCGATGAGACCACGTCACGTCCGATGTGGAAGGGGCGCGATGAACCGTCAGCGGGCGTTACCGTCCATAGTAGCAGAGGCAGGGAGGCTGAAGGCGTCAGGTGGGCACTACAGCCCATACCGAGGCTGAGGAGTCCCGTCCCGTTGATGGTCTGCCTGTATTTGGAGACCGGGCTGTCCGGGCAGACCATGGTGACCACCTGGGGAGTATCGGTGGCGAAGACCCAGCCCGCAGGAGACGGGATGAAGACCGGGGAAGACTCTGAGGAGAGACTTAGAACACAGCGAGAGGGCGTCTGGGCGATCGAGAAAGAGCGATCTCGCAGCGCCGGACAGAAGTCGAGTAGACAGGGCGACAGGGGACATACATAGAGCAGGTGGTGTTTAGTACAGCGGTCCAAGGAGTCTAAGAGCATATAGTGAGTGCGGTCTTCAGAAACCGCAAGGTAAGTGGAAAGCTTGTCGGTGTGCAGAAATATGGCGTGCCATCAAGATGAAAAAGGCAACGCGTCCATTTAAACACATCGAACACGTCAGAGGGATCCCCTTTCATGGGGATTTGTAAGTAGAAGTGAAGGGTTCCTGAGGAAAGCGTACCCTTAGAAATAACCCTAGAGACATCTCTATACAATGCTAAATATTCATGTGCTGCAGGGAAAAGTAAGCCTGGGTAATGGAGTGACGCATTGCTGAGCACACGAAATAGTACATCATTCGGAAGGAGGAGAGGGGAAACCTGCGTTTGGGACAGCTGCTGAAGGCCAAGCTTGAGATTCAGAGTATCATGATTCAGGTCACTAAGTGCCAACTGAATGAGAAGGATAGTCTCAAAATACGCATTTCCCTTCAATTTGCAAGGTTCTTAATGAGAACTGCCGGATAATAGCTGAGGCCAAAGCCGAGGCGGACTCTAGACGGGAGATGGCAGAATGAACATGACGGAGGTCCCGAACTGTGGCGTTGAGGACTTCCTGATGGAGGTTAAGTTGACGTCTCTCGTCTGTGGACAGAGTGTAGAGCTGGGAGAGCTTCCCGTGTATCACATCTATTTGGGCCTGAGTGGCCGTACCGAGAGTTTGCTACCGGGCAAAAAATCCGGCCTCGCTTCTGGCAGCGAGGTCCGAAATGGGCTTCCATCTTACCACTCATAGCTGACAGAGCTGTTAAGATCTTTTGAATAACTTCTCAAACTCTGTCGTGAAAAAAGAGTTCAGAGTGTGCCTGAGTAGACTAACAGTAGGGAACGATTGATCTATATGTTCAATCGACTCATGAAACTCCGTTAGATTTGGCTGCTGATGAGAGGATTTACATGTCAGTCCGTCTTGATGACGATTGGGGACACATAGTACTGTCCTGTCAACAGCATCTTTAAAACTGGGGAGAAGACGAGGCTGATGACTGGTTGCTCCTGGGAGGACTCAAGGGAAGACAAGGAGAGGGCAACACCCAGGATCTGTAATCATAGGTACTCAAATTGTTGGTCGCTGGGCGATACTCAAGAGGGCGGTCCACTGCTACTTGGGGAGAGAAGGTACCATGAGCTGCAATGAAAGGACTGACACAGGGCTCTGAAGGAGCTGAGGGAACCAATGAGGGGACCTGAAGCATCTGAGGAGACAGGAGCCGGTGAGGAGAGCCTTGAAGGAGCCGGAAGGGACAATGCAGCGGCTCCCTCGGGGAATGGGGTCATGGGAGTGGGTCCACTTCACTACTTGATCAGGAGAGGTATGCATGCTGATATTAGAGTAGTCATGGAAGCCAAGAGTCCTCGTGAACGACCTGAACATTATTTAGGTGAACTGTCTTGATCTTACTCACTCTTAACATGACGCAGTCGCAAGACTACAGGGCTTATTTTTCTAGCACCCTGTAAGGTCCATTGGTAACAAGGGCTGGAGCTTTGGTTCGCCCTTTGTACATACATGCCTTTAAGTAGACCTGTTGATCCTACTACCACCTGTTTGGCTTGATTTTTAAACATTCTTTCTGACTCCTGCCATATCCCAGGTTTGTTATTGGTTCGACATAGTTTATAGGTTTGCCACATGACACTAAGTAAATGCGTTTTATAGCTGTCAACATCATAACAAGGTTGGAGTTTATTCTCAAGCACTTCAAAGGAACATTTTGGGGTCCCAGAGAAAAGCAAAAAAATGGTGAATCTCTCAGAACACGATGGTAGGCAGTGTTGTAGGCGCGTGTGTTGTAAACTGAAGGATTTGGTCCCAGATACCGCGATTGTCCTCGCACAAAGTTCTCAAGATATTTATTACAGCTCTTCTATCACACGTTTGCAGATCGGGTGATAAGAGTTGTCTCTGATGATCAATTCAATAACTGACAACTCGTAGAGAGTGTTGATCGAACTCTTCTTGATCCGTGACTCGAATCGGCGGGATGTTGCACACAGACTACGTTCTGAACGCAGCTGCCACTTCTGGCTGCCTTCTTACGAAGGGGGTTGCTTACCAAGAAGCGCGACAGGACGTCCATCACGGTCAGTACATACCTATAGCCTCTGTCTGAAAACAGACAAAGGTCCGACAATATCCATATGGATTCTGTCAAACGGTTACAACCCTGATACCCTTAAGTGGAGCTGGCGGGGATCCCCTCTTCTAAACCGGACAACAGACTGGACAAGACTGACATATTGCCCACGTCCGCCTTCATTCTTTGGCCATACGCAAACTTGACAGCGTGCCAACGTAACCTTAGTGCTCCATGCCCTGCAGGCAGTATGTGGAATGCCAAAGCTAACGCGTTAGGAATGCAGCTTGGTGGAACGGGATAACCGCCCTTCCTTTTTTCGCTTGTTGTATTCACGCAAACATCGCAGAGAATGCCGTTCTCACACACTCACCAAGAGGCAGTTTTGAAGTGCCTCTAGCTTACTTAACGTTACACTGCTCCTTCCCCGCAACCTTTCTCTCATCTCTCCTATGTACGTTACCACCGGTGGTTTGTTCGTTTACGTTTCAATTCTTTCCTGAGTTCAGATCATGATCCCAGGCTCATGAGTCCAGCAAGACTCCAATGGAGAAACTTATCCTGTTTGTCATGTCCTTCCGGAGAGGCGAGATGACATGTCCTGTCCAATTGCAAGGGTGATGACATAATTGAGCATCCACCTGCCTTCTATCACGTCACTCTCTGATTCCTAATCCGACAAAAAATCTTGCTCATGTTGCTGGAGCCAAGATAATCACTAAAGTCAAATTCCTAGAAGTGTCTGCCAGCAGCAATCCTGTTGCTAGGTACTGTGCTTTTTAACAGTCAAGTCAGTGGTGTGTGGTCCGACAGGATGTGTGTATCCTGCAACCCAAGATAAGGGTCGGTTAGTAATGAGGCCATAGATGACTGCCAAAGCTTCTCTACCGCTGAGTAGTTGTTCTGTTCATTCAGGGTTCTACTAAAATATGCTATGGACGTAAACTACTATTTTCTGTCCTTGTTGTAAACACCACCTATTGCCTTATCTGACGCATCTGTAGAGATTGAAGGGCTCTGGAAACTGGAAAGGTTGCTAAAACAATGTCAGTCGTTAGGACTGTTCTTTTGTGTGCTAAACGCATGCAATGCCTCTTTCATTCCACACTTAGGATGTGTCTGATTATTCTTGGTTACTTTCCCTCCCTTTGAGTAAAATTATTAAGGGATGGTCTGGCAAAGTCTTTTAATGAATTTCCTATAAAGCAATCCCAGGAAACCTTAAGTTCTTTTGATCAGTTGAGGAGTGAGCTGTTGCACGCCTGTACCTTTTGAGGGCTGGAGGTCAAGCCACACCACCAATGTGACCCAGACACCCACTTGCTCTGAAAAGGAATTTTATTCCAGCCTGCACAGGTGAGTTTCTTGTAGCTCCTGGGTCCAAGACTTGCATGGAGGTTCTTAGGTGATGGTCTGTCTTTCCTTTGTACTATCAAATCACTTCAAGGCATACAAGGTACAATTCTTCCCAGTCGTGGACCTGCGAGAATCCCATGATCCGTTGATTGGCTGTAAGTGCTTAATCCAAAGGGGACTGTAAGGAATTCATAGAGCTAAGGTGTCGTGAAGGCTGTCAAGTGTTTAGATCTTCTGCCAATGGGACTTGTAGCCCTGCGCAAATCAAGGAGGTACTTACTTTCCCTAACTGTTGCAAAATGAGGTTAATGTTAGGGAGGGGATGTTTGTCATCAATCGACCCATCGTTTAAAGTGGAAGTCGAGACAAAGTCTGACTCCACTAATCCTTTTTAGCAACAGGACTAGAGGTGCTGTAGGTGACGCACCAGGCGTATATCACTGGGGCCTCATATGTCCTTGATGGAATTCTATTTCTTTTTATGATATTTACTGGTATTGGTATGGCTTTTATATACAGTGGCTTGTCATTTTTTAGCAGCTCTTGTATGTGGTAACATAATAGGGTAGTGAGGGTTTTGTTTTAGAGTAAAACACATCAGGATGTTTTATGGTTAAGCCTTCAGACAGCAATTTTCCTGCTGTGAGGGTAAAAATATTCGTCTATCAGCTTATCGAGTACCATCTGCTTACTTGACTTAAGACAGGCGGTTTTGTAGTTGTTTTTGTGACAGCTGCTGCATTCATTAGTCGATGATTGATAGTATTCTTGAGGACAAGAATGAATTTCCTGTCCCATCACGTACCTGTTGGCATCTCAATAGCTCTTTCAGTTGGGTTAGCATAGGAATGATGAATTTTGGTTTCTTGGTTTGTTTGACGTTAGGAGTTATGTTACTAACCCGAAATAAAAATGAAGAAGGGATATCATTGGACCTTGGGAGAAAATAAGGTTTGCTGGCCTCTGCTAATCTCTGCTCCAGAGTGACATACCGTCGTGCCTGGTAAAGGACGCCAATGTTATGTATGCTTTTTTCACTGGTACTTCCTCCATCTCGTCTAAAGAAGGTTTATGGTCGGTTAGTCAATCTCTGGGTGGTCGGCCCATATCCGGCAGCCAGGGGAATGGAACTTCCACTGTATGCCCAATTATCACACTTGCCCAGGTGTGCTTGGGCGTAGCAGCTACCACATTTTGTCTCCCCACATTAAATTTAGGCCCAATAAACTGCTGTTGCAACACCATACCTGTGATATTACTACAAATCCTTTCTATAAATTCTCCGTGCCCAAAGTCTACTACTACTTCTGGCTATTCCTTTATTAGGATTGTCCGATCTAATTTCTTGTATGTGAGAGAGGTTCTGTAATCATCTTCCCCGCCTACCTAAACAATCTTCTCTTCATTAGGGACGCCCTGTTCTGTGTTCAGCATTGCGTGAAACCATTCTTTCCAGGCATTAGCGCTCACGCACAATCTCAACGTGAGGGCGTTGGTAGGGCCATGGACTGCCGTGCAGCTACTCTGGTCGTTTTTTTTTTGTTCTTCTCATGGTCAGGGATGACCGCAGGAGCTACGGGGTGAGGGACCGGTACCTGGCGCCAGGGAGGCGTTAGTGGCGAGACAGGCTGACGCCTGTTTGAGTGGGCTGGTACTGAGGGTATCGAGAGCCTGCTGGTGGTAGGCACCCCCATATTTGCCTTCCATATGTGCAATCATGAGCCAGCGGTGTCCTACACACCCACAAGCATACATGGTGGTGCTGTCCTCCCTCAGTAATGGGTAACGGACTATTCTGGTATGGAGGACGGCCAGGAGATATGTTTGGGTCCGATGCCTGGTGAACAGACGTTCAGCACTTACTTTTGGCGATATCGGTATCGGATAGTTTTGACTCTGATGTTTTAATATATTCATACCCTTTCTAATTAATACCTTCTGTGGGTCCTCTTCCTCCGTTAGATGAGTAGATATTGAGGAAGTTTCCTCTGAGCTGTAAAGTTGTTATCCAGTTAAACTGGTACTGGTTGTGCTTGAGAGGATCAACCTGTCTCTCACGTTCCAGGCGGATGAGGAAGGTGTGGATGTTTTCTCCCTGTCCGCCGTTTTGCCTCTCCCACTCCTTTCTTGGAGGACCGAAAGGTCCTTACTGTGGGAAAGCCACACGTAGGGAAGTCTTCCTTTACTTTTTCCTCAATCCTGTTCACATCTAGTGACACACAACTGAGGAGATGATCTGCAAGTGCTGCCCTAGGGCATATTGTTTGGCTAACCTAATCTTCCGTAGTGTCCCAATTTGCCTGTGTCCGGCTAACAATAACATCTCTATCCATTTCTTTGCTAGCTTATGGCATGGGAGGTTTGGTGCTTTGCTACTTTTTTCTTCTCTCCACTCATTAAAAAATATATGAGTCCCTGCAC
This sequence comes from Eriocheir sinensis, assembly GCF_024679095.1. Classification (NCBI taxonomy): domain Eukaryota; kingdom Metazoa; phylum Arthropoda; class Malacostraca; order Decapoda; family Varunidae; genus Eriocheir; species Eriocheir sinensis. The sequence goes on along the minus strand of NW_026112311.1, from coordinate 58,082 downwards.
CTACTAAAATTACTCCAAGGTATGACGGCCAAGTAGCGTGACAAGATCATCATGGCAAGGTGATCGATTTTCCATCTCCTTTGGTGGGGAGGGTTTGCTCGTCTGGCATTTTTGAATCCTAAAGTCTTATTCCTGTAATTCCATGAATAACTGTCTTCTCCTCGCTTTCGGATGGGACATACACCAGTATTAGTCACTAATATAAATCCATTATAAATCGTAAAAGTTTCACTAATGTTTCACTTATTAAGTTTTCACCACAAGTCACCTACCCCACACTTCCACACACCAATGTTGTAAATCCTCCACAATCCTGGGTCATACAGGGAGATGACACACTGTTTGGTGGCCTAGTGACACTTGGACTTAAAATTCTGGTACTTAGAGAGTATTTAAAGTGAGCTCGTAATGGGGTGATGAACGTGTCGCCTTTCTTATATGTATTTTTATTCTACCCAATACTACTTAATAATACAAAGGTAAAATATTGTTTAAAACCAGTTGACTGGCTTACGAGACTAAATGAGTCTTCAGGTTTTCTTTCACTATTGGTTACTGACGTTAGCACTGGTATAATATTGAGTAAAAAAAACTCACACAATAAAAATCATAGAAATATAATCCTAAGTAAAACTAAGATAATAGGTACAATAGATATGTTAGATACGCTTTTCCTCTATGGTACCACTTCACTTCATACTCACAGTAAAGTAAAGATGATTGTTCTGCCCATGTTGTCTTAGAAGGACAACTGCGTATAGCACACGAACAGAGTGCTGGCTGATCTGATCCCAATTGAATAAATGCTTTATATAGGCATGACATACATACAGATATCACGAGGGTATTGTCAGGCGTGTGAGTCATACATCAAACTCACAACGAGCTTCATACACAATCTACCTGTAACTGACATGTGGCTTAATTTTTCGTCAGATTTTATCTCAGTAGCTGTCACGCGGTGACGCAGTTTGTTTTCATAACATTTTGTTCCGCGGTTGATCGGTGTTTTGCTGCGGTTGGCTGTGTTTTGGCCGCGGTTACTGTGTTTTTGCTTTAGAGAGATAAGCGGTGCGATAGTCGGGTACCGTAATTGTGTATAGGTTGGTAAATGAACAGTGCGTTTGGGAACAATCATGTGTTGGAGTCCGTGTTGTGTTTTAGCGGGCGATACCGCTGTTGTCATCGGAAAATATTGCCGGAGAAGATGATGATGACACGAGTGGTGTCGCGGCTCGCGGGGCACCACATGTCCCTCGCACGCCAACCCCATCGCCATATCCTCCTGTCCCTCCCACGCCACCCCCATCGCCACCTCTTCCTGTCCCTCGCACGCTACCCCATTACCATCATCCTGTCCCTCGCACGCCACCAACCTCGCCACCTCTTCCTGTTCATCGCACGCCACCCATCGCCATATCTTCATGTCCCTCGCACGCCACCCATCGCCACCTCTTCCAGTCCCTCACGCCACCCCATCGCCACCTCTTCCTATCCCTCGCGCGCCACCCCCATCGCCACCTCTTCCTATCCCTCGCGCGCCACCCCCATCGCCACCTCTTCCTGTCCCTCGCGCGCCACACCATCGCCATATCCTCTTGTCCCTCGCACGCCACCCCCATCGCCACATCTTCCTGTCCCTCGCACGCCACCCCATCGCCATATCCTTCTGTCCTTGCACGCCACCCCATCGCCACCTCTTCCTGTTCCTCCTTCCATCGCCACCTCTTCCTGTCCCTCGCTTGCCACCCCATCACCACACCTCTTCCTGTCCCACACGCCACCCCCATCGCCACCTCTTCCTGTCCCTCGCACGCCACCCCCATCGCCAGCTCTTCCTGTCCCTCGCACGCCACCCCCATCGCCACCTCTTCCTGTCCCTCGCTCGCAACCCCCATCGCCACCTCTTCCTGTCCTCACGCCACCCTCATCGCCATCTCCTCCTGTCCCTCACGCCACCCCATCAGCTCTTCCTGTCCTCGCTGCCACTCCCATCGCCATATCCTCCTGTCCCTCGCACGCCACCCCATCGCCACCTCTTCCTGTCCCTCACACGCCACCCCATCCTTGCCATATCCTCCTGTCCCTCGCCCACCCCCATCGCCACCTCTTCCTTTCCCGCACGCCACCCCCATCGCCACCTCTTCCTGTCCCTCGCACCCCACCCCATCGCCACCTCTTCTTGTCCTTCGCACGCCACCCCCATCGCCACCTCTTCCTGTCCCTCTCACGCCACCCCCATCGCCACCTCTTCCTGTCCCTCGCACGCCACCCCCATCGCCATATCCTCCTATCCCTCGCACGCCACCCACAACGCCACCTCTTCCTGTACCTCGCACGCCACACCCATCGCCACCTCTTCCTGTCCCTCCCACGCCACCACCAACGCCGCCTCTTCCTGTCCCTCGCACGCCACCCCAATCGCCATATCCTCCTGTCCTTAGCACGCCACCCCCATCGCCACCTCTTCCTGTGCCTCGCACGCCACCCCCATCGCCATATCCTCCTGTCCCTTACACGCCACCCCCAACGCCCCCTCCTCCTGTCCTTAGCACGCCACCCCCATCGCCATATCCTCTTGTCCCTAGCACGCCACTCCCATCGCCACCTCTTCCTGTCCCTCACGCCACCCCCATCGCCTCCTCCTGTCCCTTGCACGCCACCTCCATCGCCACCTCTTCTGTCCCTCCGCCACCCCCATCGCCATATCCTCCTGTCCTTCGCACGCCATTACCATCGCCGCTTCCTCTTGTATCTCGCACGCCACCCCCATCGCCACCTCTTCCTGTCCCTCCCACGCGTCCCACACCGCCGCCTTTTCCAGTACCTCACACGCCATCACCGCCACCGCCTCCTCCTGTCCCTCACACGCCTCCAACACCGCCGCCTTTTCCAGTACCTCACACGCCATCACCGTCCCCGCCTACTCCTGTCCCTCGCACAACACCCCCGCCACTGCCTCCTCCTGTCCCTCACACGCCACCAGCCAGCCTTCTTCTGTCCCTCACACGCCTCCCACACTCCTTTTGCATTACCTCACACGCCATCACCACCACCTCCTCCTGTCCCTCGCACGCCACCCCGCCACCGCCTCCTCCTGTCCCTCGCACGCCACCCCGCCCACCTCCTCCTCCTGTCCCTCCACGTCTCCCCGCCACCGCCTCCTCCTGTCCCTCAAACGCCACCTCCTCCTCCTGTCCCTCACACGCCACCCCCGCCACCGCCTCCTCCTGTCCCTCACACGCCACACCCGCCACCGCCTTCTCCTGTCCCTCACACGCCTTCCACACCGCCGCCTTTTCATCCCCGCCATCGCGTCCTCCTGTCCCTCACACGCCACTCCCGCCACCGGTTCCTCCTGTCCCTCACGCCATACCCCGCCACCGCCTCCTCCTGTCCCTCACACGTCTCCCCACCACCTCCTCCTCTCCCTCGCCCGCCTCCCCCGCCACCGCCTCCTCCTGTCCCTCACACGCCTCCCCCACTCCCGCCTTTTCCAGTCCCTTGCACGCCATCCCCGCCACCGCCTCCTCCTGTCCTCCACGCCACCCCGCCACCGCCTCCTCCTGTCCCTCGCACGCCATCACCGCCTCCTCCCTCCTGCCTCGCATTCAACCCCCACCACCGCCTCCTCCTGTCCCTCGCACGCCACCCCCCACCGCCTCCTCCTGTCCCTCACGCCACCCCACCACCGCCTCTTCTGTCCCTCGCACGCCACCCCCGACACCGCCTCCTCCTGTCCCTCGCACGCCACCCCCGCCACCGACTCCCAGTGTCCCTCACTCGCCACACCCGCCACCGCCTCTTCATGTCCCTCGCACGTCACCCCAACCACCGCCTCTTCTTGTGCCTCACGCCACCCTCCATCGCCTCCTCCTCCTGTCCTCCACGCCACCCCACACCGCCTCCTCCTGTCCCTCGCACTTCATCCCACCACCGCCTCATCCTGCCCCTCGCACGCCAGCCCCGACACTGCCTCTTCCTGTCCCTTCAACGCCAACCCCTCCACAGCCTCTTCCTGTCCCTCACGCCACCCCCGACCACTTCCTCCTGTCCCTCCACGCCACCCCGCCACTGCCTCTTCCTGTCCCTCGAACAACCCCACCTCCTCCTTCTGTCCCTTGCACGCCAACTCGCCACCGCCTCCTCTTGTCCCTCGCCACCCGACCACCGCCTCTTCCTGTCCCTCCCACGCCACTCCCGCCACTGCCTCTTCCTGTCCCTCCCACGCCACACCGCCACAGCCTCCTCCTGTTCCTCGCACGCCACCCCATACCACTTCCTCCTGTCCCTCGCACGCCACCCCGCCACCGCCTTTTCCTGTCCCTCGCACTCCACCCACGCCACCGCCTCTTCATGTCCCTCTCAAGCCAACCCCGCCACCGCCTCCTCCTGTACCTCCCACGCCCCCCCCCCCAACGCCTCTTCTGTCCCTCGCACCCCAACCCCACCTCCTAATCCTGTCATTCGCAAGTTACCCCCGCCACCGCCTCCTCCTGTCCCTCGCACGCCACCCCCGCCACCGCCTCCTACTGTCCCTCGCACGCCAACCCCGACACCGCCTCCTCCTGTCATTCGCACGTCACCCCCGCCACCGCCTCCTCCTGTCCATCGCACGCCACTCCCGCCACCACCTCCTCCTGTCCCTCTCACGCCACCGCCGCCACCGCCTCCTCCTTTCCCTCGCACGTCAACAGACACCGCCTCCTCCTATCTATCGAACGCCATCCCCGCCACCGCCTACTACTGTCCCTCGCATGCCACCCACGCCACCGTTTCCTCTTGTCCCTCCCACGCCACCCACGCCACTGCCTCCTACTGTCCCTCGAACGTCACCCCCGCCATAGCCTCCTCCTGTCATTCGGACGCCACCCCCGCCACCGCCTCCTACTGTACCTCGAACGTCACCACCGCCACCTCCGCCTATTGTCCCTCGCATGCCACCTCCGCCACCTTAGCCACCTCCTCTTGTCCCTCGCACGCCACCCCTGCCACTGTCTCCTCCTTTCACTCAGCCACCCTAGCCCAGCCTCCTCCTGTCCATCGCACGCCACAACTGCCACAGCCTCCTCCTGTCCCTCACGCCACCCCGCCACCGCCTCCTCCTGTCACTCGCACGCCACCCTCACCACCTCCCCTTTCCCTCACACGCCACCCCACCACCGCCTCCTCCTTTCCCTCGCACGTATCCCCTGCCACCGTCTCCTCCTTTCCCTCGCACGCCACCACCGCCACCGCTTCCTCCTCTCCCCTCACGCCACCCCTGCCACCGCCTCCTCCTTTCCCTCACGCAACCCCACCACCGTCTCCTCCATTCCCTCGCCATCCCGCCACCGACTCCTCCTTTCCCTCACACGTCACCCCCGCCACTGCCTCCTCCTCTCCCCCGCACGACACCCCCGCCACCGCCTCCTCCTTTCCCTCGCACGCCACCCCCGCCACCGTCTCCTCCTTTCCCTCGCACGCCACCCCCCCCACCGCCTCCTCCTTTCCCTCGCACGCCACCCCCGCCACCGCCTCCTCCTTCCCCTCGCACGCCACCCCAACCACCGCCTCCTCCTTCCCCGCGCACGCCACCCCCGCCACCGCCTCCTCCTGTCCCTCTCGCACCCCCGCCACCACCGCCTCCTCCTGTCACTCACCACCCCCCCACCGCCTCCTCCTTTCCCTCACGTCATCCCCGCCACAACCTCCGCCTTTCCCTCGCACGCCATCCCGCCACCGTCTCCTCCTTTCCCTCACGCCACCCCCCACCGCCTCCTCCGTTCACTCGCTCGCCACCCCCGCCACCGCCTCCTCCTTCCCCTCGCACGCCACCCCCGCCACCGCCTCTTCCTTTCCCTCGCACGCCACCCCCGCCACCGAATCTTCCTTCCCCTCGCACGTAACGCCCGCCACCGCCTCTTCCTTCCCCTTGCACGCCACCCCCTCCACCGCCTCCTCCTTCCCCTCGCAAGCCACCCCCGCCACCGCCTCTTCCTTCCACTCGCACGCAACCCCCGCCACCGCCTCTTCCTTTCCCTCGCACGCCACCCCCGCCACCGCCTCTTCCTTCCCCTCGCACTCAACCCCCGCCACCGCCTCTTCCTTCCCCTCGCACGCCACCCCCGCCACCGCCTCTTCCTTCCCCTCGCACGCCACCCCCGCCACCGCCTCTTCCTGTCCCTCGCACGCAGCCCCCGCCACCTCCTCTTCCTGTCCCTCGCACGCAACCCCCGCCACCGCCTCTTCCTTCCCCTCGCACGCAACCCCCGCCACCGCCTCTTCCTTCCCCTCGCACGGCACCCCCGCCATTTCCTCTTCCTTCCCCTCGCACGCCACCCCCGCCACCGCCTCTTCCTTCCCCTCGCACGCCACCCCCGCCACCGCCTTTTCCTTCCCCTCGCACGCCACCCCCGCCCCCGCCGCTTCCTTCCCCTCGCACGCCACCCGCCACCCTTCTTCCTTCCCCTTACGCCAGCCCCGCCCCGCCTCTTCCTTCCCTCACCACGCCACCCCACCCGCCTCTTCCTTCCCCTCGCACGCCTACCCCGCCCCCGCCTCTTCCTTCCCCTCGCACGCCACCCCCGCCACCGCCTCTTCCTTCCCCTCGCACGCCACCCCAGCCCCCGCCTCTTCCTTCCCCTCGCCACCCCCACCGCCTCCTCCTTCCCCTCGCACGCCACCCCCGCCCCGCCTCTTCCTTCCCCTCATACGCCACCCCGCCCCGCCTCCTTCCCCTCACGCCACCCCGCCACCGCCTCTTCCTTCCCCTCGCACCACCCCGCCACCGCCTCTTCCTTCCCCTCGCACGCAAACCCCGCCACCGTCTCTTCCTTCCCCTCGCACGCAACCCCCGCCACCGCCTCTTCCTTCCCCTCGCACGCAACCCCCGCCACCGCCTCCTCCTTCCTCTCGCAAGCCACCCCCGCCACCGCCTCTTCCTTTCCCTCGCACGCCACCCCCGCCACCGCCTCTTCCTTTCCCTCGCACGCCACCCCCACCACCGCCTCCTCCAGTCCATTCCCCGCCACCCCCGCTACCGCCTCCTCCGGTCCCTCGCACGACATCCCGCCACCTCCTGTCTCACCAAGCCACCCCCACCACCGCCTCCTCCTGTCTTTGTCAAGCCCCCACCACCTCCTCTTCCTGTCCTTCGCACGACACCCCCGCCTCCGCCTCCTCCTCTCCTTCGCACGCTACCCTCGCAACCGCCTCCTCCATTCCCACGCACATTACCCCAACCACCCTCCGTCGTCGTGGCTGTTGTTCCCTCCGTCGTCGTGCCTGTTGTTCCTTCCGTTGTCGTGGCTGCTGCTCCATCCCTCGTCGTAGCTGTTGCTCCCTCCCTTGTCGTGGCTGCTGCTCCCTCCCTCGTCGTGGCTGCTCCTCCCTCCCTCGTCGTGGCTGCTGCTCCCTTCCTCGTCGTTGCTGCTGCTCCCTCCATCGTCGTGGCTGCTGCTCCCTCCGTCGTCCTGGCTGCTGCTCCATCCGTCGTCGTGGCTGCTGCTCCCTCCGTCGTCGTGGCTGCTGCTCCCTCCGTCGTCGTGGCTGCTGCTCCCTCCGTCGTCGTGGCTGCTGCTCCCTCCGTCGTCGTGGCTGCTCCTCCCTCCCTCGTCGTGGCTGCTGCTCCCTCCGTCGTCTCGGCTGCTGCTCCCTTCGTCGTCGTGGCTGCTGCTCCCTCCGTCGTCTTGGCTGCTGCTCCCTTCGTCGTCGTGGCTGCTGCTCCCTCCCTCGTCGTGGCTGCTGCTCCCTCCCTCGTCGTGGCTGCTGCTCCATCCGTCGTCGTAGCTGCTGCTCACTCCGTCGTCGTGGTTGCTGCTCCCTCCCTCGTCGTGGCTGCTGCTCCCTCCCTCGTCGTGGCTGCTGCTCCCTCCGTCGTCGTGGCTGCTGCTCCCTCCGTCGTCGTGGCTGCTGCCCCCCCGCACGCAACCCCCGCCACCGCCTCTTCCTTCCCCTCGCACGCAACCCCCGATACCGCCTCTTCCTTCCCCTCGCACGGCACCCCCGCCACCTCCTCTTCCTTCCCCTCGCACGCCACCCCCGCCACCGCCTCTTCCTTCCCCTCGCACGCCACCCCCGCCACCGCCTTTTCCTTCCCCTCGCACGCCACCCCAGCCCCCGCCTCTTCCTTCCCCTCTCACGCCGCCCCCGCCACCGCCTCTTCCTTCCCCTCGCACGCCAGCCCCGCCACCGCCTCTTCCTTCCCCTCGCACGCCACCCCCGCCCCCGCCTCTTCCTTCCCCTCGCACGCCTACCCTGCCCCCGCCTCTTCCTTCCCCTCGCACGCCACCCCCGCCCCCGCCTCTTCCTTCCCCTCGCACGCCACCCCAGCCCCCGCCTCTTCCTTCCCCTCGCACGCCACCCCCGCCACCGCCTCCTCCTTCCCCTCGCACGCCACCCCCGCCACCGCCTCTTCCTTCCCCTCGCACGCCACCCCCCCCACCGCCACCGTTCCCTCGCACGCCACCCCCGCCACCGCCTCTTCCTTCCCCTCGCACGCAACCCCCGACACCGCCTCTTCCTTCCCCTCGCACGCAAACCCCGCCACCGCCTCTTCCTTCCCCTCGCACGCAACCCCCGTCACCGCCTCCTCCTTCCTCTCGCAAGCCACCCCCGCCACCGCCTCATCCTTTCCCTCGCACGCCACCCCCGCCACCGCCACCTCCATTCCCTCGCACGCCACCCCGCCACCGCCTCCTCCTTTCCCTCATAAGCCACCCCGCCACCTCATCCTCCTTTCCCTCGCACGCCCCCACCGCCACTACCTCCTCCTTTTCCTCGCACGCCACTCCCGCCACCGCCTTTTTCAATTCATTGCCCGCCATCCCCGCCAACGCTTCTTCCTGTCCCTCGCACGCCACCCCCACCACCGCCTCCTCCAGTCCATTCCCCGCCACCCCCGCCACCGCCTCCTCCTTTCCCTCGCACGACATCCCCGCCACCTCCTGTCTCACGCAAGCCACCCCCACCACCGCCTCCTCCTGTCTTTGTCACGACACCCCCACCACCTCCTCTTCCTGTCCTTCGCACGACACCCCCGCCTCCGCCTCCTCCTGTCCTTCGCACGCTACCCTCGCAACCGCCTCCTCCATTCCCACGCACATTACCCCAACCACCCTCCGTTGTCGTGGCTGTTGTTCCCTCCGTCGTCGTAGCTGTTGCTCCCTCCCTTGTCGTGGCTGCTGCTCCCTCCCTCGTCGTGGCTGCTCCTCCCTCTTTCGTCGTGGCTGCTGCTCCCTTCCTCGTCGTTGCTGCTGCTCCCTCCATCGTCGTGGCTGCTGCTCCCTCCGTCGTCGTGGCTGGTGCTCCCTCCGTCGTCGTGGCTGCTCCTCCCTCCCTCGTCGTGGCTGTTGCTCCCGCGTCGTGGCTGCTGCTCCCTCCCTCGTCGTGGCTGCTGCTCCCTTCCTCGTCGTTGCTGCTGCTCCCTCCATCGTCGTGGCTACTGCTCCCTCCATCGTCCTGGCTGCTGCTCCATCCGTCGTCGTGGCTGCTCCTCCCTCCCTCGTCGTGGCTGCTGCTCCCTTCCTCGTCGTTGCTGCTGCTCCCTGCATCGCGGTTGATGAGTCTCCCTCCGTCGTCGTAGCTGCAGCTCCCTCCGTCGTCGTGGCTGCTGCTCCATCCGTCGTCATGCTGCTGCTCCTCCGTCGTCGTGGCTGCTGCTCCCTCCGTCGTCGTAGCTGCTGCTCCCTCCGTCGTCGTGGCTGCTGCTCCCTCCGTCGTCGTTGCTGCTGCTCCCTCCCTCGTCGTGGCTGCTGCTCCCTCCCTCGTCTGCTGCTCCCTCGTCGTCGTGGCTGCTGCTACTCCCTCCGTCGTCGGCTTCTGCTCCCTCCGTCGTCGTCGCTGCTGCTCCCTCCGTCGTCGTGGCTGCTGCTCCCTCCGTCGTCATAGCTGCTCCGTCGTCGGCTGCTGCTCCCTCCCTCGTCGTGGCTGCTGCTCCCTCCGTCGTCGTTGCTGCTGCTCCCTCCGTCGTCGTGGCTGCTGCTCCCTCCGTCGTCGTGGCTGCTGCTCCCTCCCTCGTCTGCTGCTCACTCCGGCGTCGTTGGTGCTGCTCCCGCCGTCGGCGTGGCTGCTGCTCCCTCCGTCGTCGTGGCTGCTGCTCTCCCTCCGTCGTCGTGGCTGCTGCTCCCTCCGTCGTCGTGGCTACTGCTCCCCCTAGTCGTGGCTGCTGCTCCCTCCGTCGTCGTGGCTGCTGCTCCCTCCGTCGTCGTGGCTGCTGCTCCCTCCCTCGTCTGCTGCTCCCTCCGTCGTCGTAGCTGCTGCTCCCTCCCTCGTCGTGGCTGCTGCTCCCTCCCTCGGCGTGGCTGCTGCTCCCTCCGTCGTCGATGCTGCTGCTCCCTCCGTCGTCGTTGCTGCTGCTCCCTCCGTCGTCGTGCTGCTGCTCTCCCGTCGTCGTGCTGCTGCTCCCTCCGTCGTCATGCTGCTCCCTCCCTCGTCGTGGCTGCTGCTCCCTCCCGTCGTGGCTGCTGCTCCCTCCGTCGTCGTGCTGCTCCCTCCCTCGTCGTGCTGCTCCCTCCGTCGTCGTGGCTACTGCTCCTCCTCGTCGTGGCTGCTGCTCCTCCCTCGTCGTGGCTGCTGCTCCGTCCGTCGTCGTGGCTGCTGCTCCCTCCGTCGTCGTGGCTGCTCCTCCCTCGTCGTGGCTGCTGCTCTCTCCCTGGTCGTGGCTGCTCCCTCCGTCGTCGTGGCTGCTGCTCCCTCCGTCGTCGTGGCTGCTGCTCCCTCCCTCGTCGTGGCTGCTGCTCCCTCCCTCGTCGTGGCTGCTGCTCCCTCCCTCGTCGTGGCAGCTGCTCCCTCCCTCGTCGTGGCTGCTGCACCCTCCCTAGTCGTGGCGGCGGCTCCCTCGTCGTGCTGAAACTGAAAACATATCACACGACATTACATGAAAAGAAAACATATCACACGACATTATATGGAAAGAAAACATATCACGCGACAATACATGAAAAGAAAACATATCACACGAAATTACATGAAAAGAAAGCATATCACACGACATTACATAAAAAGAAAACATATCACACGACATTATATGAAAAGAAAACATATCACACGACATTATATGAAAAGAAAACATAACACACGACATTACATGAAAAGAAAACATATCACCCGATATTATATGTGAAGAAAACATATCACACGATATTGTATGAACAGAAAACATATCAACAGATATTATATGGAAAGAAAACATATCACACTACATTACATGAAAAGAAAACATATCACACGACATTACATGAAAAGAAAACATATCACACGACATTACATGAAAAGAAAACATATCACACAATGTTATATATGAAGGAAAACATATCACACGACATTACATGAAAAGAAAACATATCACACGACATTACATGAAAAGAAAACATTTCACACTACATTACATGAAAAGAAAACATATCACACAATGTTATGTATAAAGGAAAACATATCACACGACATTACGTGAAAAGAAAACATATCACACGACATTACATGGAAATAAAACATATCACACGACATTACATGAAAAGAAAACATATCACACGACATTACATGAAAAGAAAACATATCACACGACATTACATGAAAAGAAAACATATCACACGACATTACATGAAAAGAAAACATATCACACGACATTATATGGAAATAAAACATATCACACGACATTACATGAAAAGAAAACATACCACACGACATTACACGAAAAGAAAACATATCACACGACATTACATGAAAAGAAAACATATCACACGACATTATATGGAAATAAAACATATCACACGACATTACACGAAAAGAAAACATATCACCCGACATTATATGAAAAGAAAACATATCACACGACATTACATGAAAAGAAAACATATCACACGACATTACATGAAAAGAAAACATATCACACGACATTACATGAAAAGAAAACATATCACACAATGTTATATATGAAGGAAAACATATCACACGACATTACATGAAAAGAAAACATATCACACGACATTACATGAAAAGAAAACATATCACACAATGTTATATATGAAGGAAAACATATCACACGACATTACATGAAAAGAAAACATATCACACGACATTACATGAAAAGAAAACATTTCACACTACATTACATGAAAAGAAAACATATCACACAATGTTATGTATAAACGAAAACATATCACACGACATTACATGAAAAGAAAACATATCACACGACATTACATGAAAAGAAAACATATCACACGACATTACATGAAAAGAAAACATATCACACGACATTATATGGAAATAAAACATATCACACGACATTACATGAAAAGAAAACATACCACACGACATTACACGAAAAGAAAACATATCACACGACATTACATGAAAAGAAAACATATCACACGACATTATATGGAAATAAAACATATCACACGACATTACAGGGAAAGAAAACATATCACCCGACATTATATGAAAAGAAAACATATCACACGACATTACATAAAAAGAAAACATACCACACGACAGTACATGAAAAGAAAACATATCACACGACATTACATGAAAAGAAAACATACCACACGACATTACATGAAAAGAAAACATATCACACGACATTACATGAAAAGAAAACATATCACACGACATTATATGAAAAAAAAAACATATCACACGACATTACATGAAAAAATAGAACATATCACCCGACATTACATGAAAAGAAAACATATCACACGACATTATATGAAAAAAAAACATATCACACGACATTATATGAAAAGAAAACATATCACACGACATTATATGAAAAGAAAACATATCACACGACATTACATGAAAAGAAAACATATCACACGACATTATATGAAAAGAAAACATATCACACGACATTATATGGAAAGAAAACATATCACACGACATTACATGAAAATAAAACATATCACACGACATTATATGGAAAGAAAACATATCACACGACATTATATGGAAAGAAAACATATCACACGACATTACATGAAAAAATAAAACATATCACCCTATATTATATGGAAAGAAAACATATCACACGACATTACATGAAAAGAAAACATATCACACGAAATTACATGAAAAAATAAAACATATCAACCTATATTATATGGATAGAAAACATATCACACCACATTACATGAAAAGAAAACATATCACACGACATTACATGGAAAGAAAACATATCACACGACATTACATGAAAAGAAAACATATCACACGACATTATATGGAAAGAAAACATATCACACAACATTATATGAAAAGAAAACATATCACCCGATATTATATGGAAAGAAAACATATCACACGACATTACATGGAAAGAAAACATATCACACGACATTATATGAAAATGTAACATATCACACGACATTATATGGAAAGAAAACATATTACACGACATTATATGAAAAGAAAACATATCACACGACATTATATGAAAAGAAAACATATCACTCGACATTATATGAAAAGAAAACATATCACACGACATTATATGAAAAGAAAACATATCGCACGACATTATATGGAAAGAAAACATATCACACGACATTATATGGAAAGAAAACATATCACACGACATTACATGAAAAGAAAACATATCACACGACATTACATGAAAAGAAAACATATCACACGACATTATATGAAAAGAAAACATATCACACGACATTATAAGGAAAGAAAACATATCACACGACATTATATGAAAAGAAAACATATCACACGACATTATATGGAAAGAAAACATATCACACGACATTACATGAAACGAAAACATATCACACGACATTACATGAAAAGAAAACATATCACACGACATTACATGAAAAGAAAACATATCACACGACATTATATGGAAAGAAAACATATCACACGACATTACATGAAAAGAAAACATCACACCACATTATATGAAAAGAAAACATATCACACGACATTACATGAAAAGAAAACATCCCACGACATTATATGAAAAGAAAACATATCACACGACATTATCTGAAAAGAAAACATATCACACGACATTACATGAAAAGAAAACATCACACGACATTATATGAAAAGAAAACATATCACACGACATTATATGAAAAGAAAACATATCACACGACATTATATGGAAAGAAAACATATCACACGACATTATATGGAAAAAAAAAACATCACACGACATTATATGAAAAGAAAACATATCACACGACATTAAATGGAAATGAAACATATCACACGACATTATATGGAAAGAAAATATATCACACGACATTATATGGAAAGAAAACATATCACACGACATTACATGAAAGAAAACATATCACACGACATTATATGGAAAAAAAAACATCACACGACATTATATGAAAAGAAAACATATCACACGACATTATATGGAAATGAAACAAATCACACGACATTATATGGAAAGAAAATATATCACACGACATTATATGGAAAGAAAACAAATCACACGACATTATATGGAAAGAAAACATATCAAACGACATTATATGGAAAGAAAATATATCACACGACATTATATGAAAAGAAAACGTATCACACGACATTATATGAAAAGGAAACATATCACACGACATTATATGGAAAGAAAACATATCACACGACATTATATGGAAAGAAAACATATCACACGACATTATATGAAAAGAAAACATATCACACGACATTATATGAAAAGAAAACATATCACACGACATTATATGAAAAGAAAACATATCACACGACATTATATGAAAATAAATCATATCACACGACATTATATGGAAATGAAACATATCACCCTATATTATATGGAAAGAAAACATATCACACCACATTACATGAAAAGAAAACATATCACACGACATTACATGAAAAGAAAACATATCACACGAAATTACATGAAAAAATAAAACATATCAACCTATATTATATGGATAGAAAACATATCACACCACATTACATGAAAAGAAAACATATCACACGACATTCCATGGAAAGAAAACATATCACACGACATTACATGAAAAGAAAACATATCACACGACATTATATGAAAAGAAAACATATCACACCACATTATATGAAAAGAAAACATATCACACGACATTATATGAAAAGGAAACATATCACACGACATTATATGGAAAGAAAACATATCACACGACATTATATGGAAAGAAAACATATCACACGACATTATATGAAAAGAAAACATATCACACGACATTATATGGAAAGAAAACATATCACACGACATTATATGAAAAGAAAACATATCACACGACATTATATGAAAAGAAAACATATCACACGATATTATATGAAAAGAAAACATATCACACGACATTATATAAAAAGAAAACATATCACACGACATTATATGAAAAGAAAACATATCAAACGACATATCCCTCCGTCGTCGTGGCTGCTGCTCCCTCCCTCGTCGTGGCTGCTGCTCCCTCCGTCGTCGTGGCTGCTGCTCCCTCCGTCGTGGCTGCTGCTCCCTCCGTCGTCGTGGCTGCTGCTCCCTACGTCGTCGTGGCTGCTGCTCCCTCCGTCGTCGTGGCTGCTGCTCCCTCCGTCGTCGTGGCTGCTGCTCCCTCCATCGTCGTGGCTGCTGCTCCCTCCGTCGTCGTGGCTGCTGCTCCCTCCGTCGTCGTGGCTGCTGCTCCCTTCGTCGTCGTGGCTGCTTTTCCCTCCTTCGTCGTGGCTGTTGTTCCCTCCCTCGTCGTGGCTGCTGCTCCATCCCTCGTCGTGGCTGCTGCTCCTTCTCTCGTCGTTTCTGCTGCTCCCTCCCTCGTCGTGGCTGCAGCTCCCTCCCTCGTCGTGGCTGATGATCCCTCCCTCGTCGTGGCTGCTCCCTCCCTCGTCGTGGCTGCTGCTCCCTCCGTCGTCGTGGCTGCTGCTCCCTCCGTCGTCGTGGCTGCTGCTCCCTTCGTCGTCGTGGCTGCTGCTCCCTCCGTCGTCGTGGCTGCTGCTCCCTTCGTCGTCGTGGCTGGTGCTCCCTCCATCGTCGTGGCTGCTGCTCCCTCCGTCGTCGTGGCTGCTGCTCCCTTCGTCGTCGTGGCTGCTGCTCCCTCGTCGTGGCTGCTGCTCCCTCCCTCGTCGTGGCTGCTGCTCCCTCCCTCGTCGTGGCTGCTGCTCCCTCCGTCGTCGTGGCTGCTGCTCCCTTCGTCGTCGTGGCTGCTGCTCTCTCCGTCGTCGTTGCTGCTGCTCCCTTCGTCGTCGTGGCTGCTGCTCCCTCCCTCGTCGTTATTGCTGCTCCCTCCCTCGTCGTTGCTGCTGCTCCCTTCGTCGTCGTGGCTGCTGCTCGCTCCCTCGTCGTGGCTGCTGCTCCCTCTCTCGTCGTGGCTGCTGCTCCCTCCCTCCGTCGTCGTGGCTGCTGCTCCCTCCGTCGTCGTGGCTGCTGCTCCCTTCGTCGTCGTGGCTGCTGCTCCCTCCCTCGTCGTGGCTGCTGCTCCCTCCCTCGTCGTGGCTGCTGCTCCCTTTCTCATCGTTGCTGCGGCTCTCTCCCTCTTCGTGACTGCTCCTCCCTCCCTCGTCGTGGCTGCTGCTCCCTCCCTCGTCGTCGTGGCTGCTGCTCCCTCCGTCGTCGTGGCTGCTGCTCCCTCCGTTGTCGTGGCTGTTGCTCCCTCCCTTGTCGTGGCTGCTGCTCCCTCCGTCGTCGTGGCTGCTGCTCCCTCCGTCGTCGTGGCTGCTGCTCCCTCCGCCGTCTTGGCTGCTGCTCCCTCTACTGTCGTGGCTGCTTCTCCCTCCGTCGTCGTGGCTGCTGCTCCTTCCGTCGTCGTGGCTGCTGCTCCCTCCGTCGTTGTGGCTGCTGCTCCCTCCACTGTCGTGGCTGCTGCTCCCTCCGTCGTCGTGGTTGCTGCTCCCTCCCTCGTTGTGGCTGCTGCTCCCTCCGTCGCCGTGGTTACTGCTCCCTACCTCGTCGTGGCTACTGTTCCCTCCCTCCCTCGTCGTGGCTGCTGCTCCATCACTCGTCGTGGCTGCTGCTCTTTCGTCTTCGTCGTCTTCTTCTTCGTCTTCTTCTTCATCTTCTTTTTCGTCGTCTTTTCCTCGTCCTCTTCTTCGTCTCCTTCTTCGTCCTCCTCTTTTTCGTCTTCTTCCTCGTCTTCTTTTTCGTAGTCTTCTTCGTCTTCTTCGTCGTGTTCTTCGTCGTCTTTTTCTTCAACTACTTCTTCGTCTTCTTCTTCTTCTTCGTCTTCTTCTTCGTGGTCGAGTTGGTTTGTATTTTTTTTTTTATCTATTTTTTTTTCTTTTTTGCTCTGGTCGAGTTGGTTTGTATTTTTTTGTTTTATCTTTTTTTTTTGGTTCTGGTCGAGTTGGTTTGTATTTTTTTGTTTTATCTATTTTTTTTTTGTGCTCTGGTCGAGTTGGTTTGCATTTTTTTGTTTTATCTATTTTTTTTTCTTTTTTGCTCTGGTCGAGTTGGTTTGTATTTTTTAGTTTTATCTTTTTTTTTGGCTCTGGTCGAGTTGGTTTGTATTTTTTTGTTTTACTTTTTTTTTTTTTGCTCTGTTCGAGTTGGTTTGTATTTTTTTAGTTTTATCTATCTTTTTTTTCCTCTGGTCGAGTTGGTTTCTATTTTTTTTTTAATTTATTTAATTTTTTTTTTGCTCTGGTCGAGTTGGTTTGTATTTTTTTTTTTTTTTGCTCTGGTCTCGTTTATTTGTTTTTTTTTTTTTTTTTTTGCTCTGGTCGAGTTGGTTTGTATTTTTTTGTTTTATCTTTTTTTTGGCTCTGGTCGAGTTGGTTTGTATTTATTTTGTTTTATCTTTTTTTTTTGATCTGGTCGAGTTGGTTTGTATTTTTTAGTTTTATCTTTTTTTTTGGCTCTGGTCGAGTTGGTTTGTATTTTTTAGTTTTATCTTTTTTTTTGGCTCTGGTCGAGTTGGTTTGTATTTTTTTGTTTAATCTTTTTTTTTTTTTTTTTGCTCTGGTTGAGTTGGTTTGTATTTTTTTGTTTTTTCTAAATTTTTTTTTTGCTCTGGTCGAGTTGGTTTGTATTTTTTTGTTTTATCTATTTTTTTTTCTTTTTTGCTCTGGTCGAGTTGGTTTGTATTTTTTTTTTCTTTTTTTTTGCTCTGGTCGAGTTGGTTTGTATTTTTTTGTTTTATCTTTTTTTCTTTTTTGCTCTGGTCGAGTTTATTTTTATTTCTATTTTTTCATTTTTTTCTCTGGTATTTTTTTTTTATATATATTTTCTTTTACTTTTTTTTATTACTCTTTCTTTGTCTTGGTGCTGAGTCGACTATTTTTGTGTCTTTTTTGTGTTATGCATTTTTTGGGATTTTCTCTGTTTCGTGTTTGGTTGTGAGTTGATTTTTTCTAAATGTTTAACCTTTTTTTTTCTCTCTCCTTTTTGTTTCTTGATGCTGAGACGATGTTTTTTTAATTTTTTTTTATTATACATTGCTTTTCTTTTTTTGGGGCTCTTCTTTTTACCATGCCGGGAAGGGGCACGCTGGAAACTCCTGCATGGCGGCCGACGCTTCGAGGCCCCGCTCATGCTGCTGAAGGCGTGAAGCGCCTTTTCCTGAAGGGACCGCCACCCTTAGTGCCGGGAACTCAGACGGAGCACGACACCGCTCTGTTTCCCGTCTTCGTGCGGCGCGTATTGTTACCAGTGTTGAGATTTAGCGCCTCACCTCTGACTGCCGACGGCGTTTTGGGGAGCTTATATTTTTTACTGCTTCCGCTCCTTCCGGTACCAAGAGGCGATCAGGGATGCCGCTCGTCCCCCTGGCTGAGCAAAGCGACCCCCGAGGCTCTTGGTTCCGGTGATTGGGTGGGCCATTCCTCTCTCTGGTATTTACACATAGGGCTCGATTCAACACATCACCTCGGATTCGAGTAAGCCGTTTTGGGGACCTTGGAGTTGACATTGCACCCCCCCGAGTCTAGAGCTGGTTGACCGCGCGGCCCGTGACGACACACACAGAATGATGGTGATGCCGCAAAATGTGGAACGTTTCTCTCTCTCTCTCTCTCTCTCTCTCTCTCTCTCTCTCTCTCTCTCTCTCTCTCTCTCTCTCTCTCTCTCTCTCTCTCTCTCTCTCTCTCTCTCTCTCTCTCAATCAATATGTTACTCACTCTCTCATTGCCACGCCCACTCACTAGCTTGTCTTTTCGCTTGCTTCCGTGTGCTGCTCCGACGCTGACACACACACACACACACACACACACACACACACACACACACACACACACACACACACAATTCCTCGGATAATTGTGAACAGGAAGGACTCAAGACGCTGCTGCTGCCCTTTATGTCCCTGCCCCCTTCTTCTCCTCCTCCTCGTCTTGGTCTTAGAGAGGAAGTTGGAGGAGAAGGGGAAGTGAAGCTCGTCAGTTTGAAAGGAGAAATGGATGATTTAGGGCAGTGAAGGTATTATGGGTAGATCAGGATGAGGATGTGGATATGAAAGGGGTAAGGAGTACATAACGAGGAGAAGGAGGAGGAGGAGGAGGAAGAGAGAGAGGAGGAAAGCAGTAGGATCAGCTGGAGATAGGATAGGTTAGGTTGTCTTAAAAGGCAGAGGGGAAGGATGACGTGAGGACACTAAGGGAATAGGAAGGATGAGGGGAGAGGGAATGGATGAAGATACGAAGAAGAGGAAGAGAAGCTGCAAAGGAAAGAGGATGAATAGGAGCAGAGAGGAAAGGTAAACGTAAGGATGAAAGGAAGAGAAGTAAAATGAAGAGAAGAGGAGGAGGAGAAGGAGGAGAGGGAGGAGGAAGAGTAGGAAGAAGAGGAGGAGGAGGAGGAGGCAATGTAGCAAGTTTATCTTTATTACAGAGATGACTTAATGAGCGAGATGAGTTGCCGAGGTGAGACACACTACCAGGTGAGTGTTAATTAGGAGAGAGAGAGAGAGCATTGTGGTAAAAATGGATGAATTCAACCAAGAATTATCTAAAGATATATCTAGTGTTAGGGATCGATGAGGTTGAAGCAAGGGCTGAGAAGGTGCAGGAGGAGCTGGGATCAGTTGCTGACGCGGTTCGTGCAGACAAGGCAAATCTTAGTTGGGCTGAGGTGGCGAAGAGAGACAGGGAAGTCAGGAAGAATCTCTTGTTGCGGAAGCTTCTAACCAGGAAAAGAAGGCAACAGATATGAAGGATGAAGTCTGCCAGTCATTGAATGGCATTCACATAACTGATTCAAGATTCACAAATGGAGGTAATATTGTCATGAACTCTGACAATGAGAACACAAGGGATGAGGCTGCTCAACAATTGGTGTCTTAGTACCAAGAGTGTTGGAAAGATGAAACCAAAGATAATGATATGCAATGTTGAAAATGAGGAGTCCAAGGAAAAAATAAAGGAGGCCATCTTAGACCGCAATGAGTTCTTACACACAATTGAGGGTGTTGAGAATAAGATTGAGCTGTTTTTAGTAAGCCTGCAGCTGGCGGCACAATGCACTACATTCTGAGGTGTGATCCAACTGTGAGAGAGCTGACTCACAAGAATCATGACAAGTTGAAATTAGAATGGAGAATATAAGCAGGGAGAGACAGATTCCGTGCAATTAGATGCAATCATTGTCAGAGATACGGCCATTTTGAGGTCATCTGTACTGTTACGAGCAATGGAAAGGCCCAAAAATGTTTCAAATGCACTGACGATCACAAATCGAAGGATTGCGTTGAAGGATTGTGTGAGGTACAAGAAGCCTGAAATCAGCCATTCAGTGAATGACCAGTGTTGTGTAGTACTTCAAACCGAAATTGAGAGAATTCGTAACATTACCGATCATGGCTATTAATTAGTGTCTGTACTCAAGGACAAATTGTGTGTTAAATGTTCAGTGTGTTGGAAATAATTTAGTGTGAACCCAAACACGGCCAAGTGCCTTTGATGATGCCAAGTTTTATCAAAAGGACATCAGTAGGCTATTCATGAAAGCAATCACGACTCACTCACTCACTACGACGTTGTGAATAAGTGCATCGGGGATTGTTATCGAGGCTAACATCGTAAATGTTGACGGCCCTCGCAGAGCCATGCACCAGCAGCGGAGAGGTGCCTGAAACATAATCAACTGTAAACTTTAAAAGTAGAAGAGATAAGAGAGATTGAAATAAGGAGAAAAAGATAAAAACATCGAATAAGTCAAAATGTGAAAAAAAAAAGAAAGAAAGGATGAAAGAAAGAATCTAAGTAAAAGAAAAAGGAGGAAAGATACAAATTAAGAAAGAGAGGGAAGAAGGAAGGAAGGAAGGAAGGAAGGAGAATAAGATAGTTAATGGGATAAATAATTGAAGGAAGGATATTTAGAAAGGAAGCCAAGGGAATATGAATAACGTTCCAAGGAATGATGCAGAAAGATAGGGAGAACAAAATAGAGGTCAAGACTATTTCATGAGCTAGTCTATACGAGAGAACTAAAACGATGAATAACTGTGAGGTAAAGACAGCAAGGCGAGGAAAACAGGGATTTGTATATCATTACGTAGAGAGAGAAATGAGGAACAGCTGAGAGGATTAAAAGCTTATAAGAAGAGGAGGTGGGGGTGGAGGAGGAGGAGGAGGAGGAGGAAAAAAAAATTACAAAAAATATGGGGAAGAGAAGGTAAAGGAAGGGATGGGAAGGGAAGGAAGGGAGAGGACGGGAAAGGAGGGAAGGAGGGAAAAGGAAGGAAAGGAAGGGAAGGAAGAAGAAGGGAAGGAAGAAGAAAATAAGAAATATATATGATAATAAAAATAATAATGATAATAATAATAATAATAATAATAATATTAATAATAAAAATAATATTAGTATAAATAATAATAATGATATTAATAAAAATATTAATAATAATAATAATAATAATAATAATAATAATAATAATAATAATAATAATAATAATAATAATAATAATAATAATAATAATAATAATAATAATAATAATAATAATAATAATAATAATAAAAATAATAATAATAATAATAATAATAATAATAATAATAATAATAATAATAATAATAATATAAATAATAAAAATAATAATAATAATAATAATAATAATAATAATAATAATAATAATAATAATAATAATAATAGTTATAATAAAAATAAGAATAATTATTATTATTAGCAAATGAAAGCACCTTGATATTGAGGAGCAGATGAAAGAAACTCGATATTGATGAGCAGATGAAAGCACCTTGATATTGAGGAGCAGAAGAAAGCACCTTGATATTGAGGAGCAGATGAAAGCAACTTGATATTGAGGAGCAGATGAAAGCAAATCGATATTGAGGAGCAGATGAAAGCACCTTGATATTGAGGAGGAGAAGAAAGCACCTTGATATTGAGGAGCAGATGAAAGCACCTTGATATTGAGGAGCAGATAAAAGCACATCGATATTGAGAAGCATATGAAAGCACCTTGATATTGAGGAGCAGAAGAAAGCACCTTGATATTGAGGAGGAGATATAAACAGCTCCGTATTGAGTAGCAGACGAAAGCACCTCGATATTGAGGAGCAGATGATAGCACCTCGATATTAAGGAGCAGATG
Source organism: Eriocheir sinensis (assembly GCF_024679095.1). Taxonomy (NCBI): domain Eukaryota; kingdom Metazoa; phylum Arthropoda; class Malacostraca; order Decapoda; family Varunidae; genus Eriocheir; species Eriocheir sinensis. The sequence continues at coordinate 35,580 of NW_026112311.1, read as the reverse complement.
AGAGCACCTTCATATTAAGGAGCAGATGAAAGCACATCGATATTGGGGAGCAGATGATAGCACCTCGATAATGATGAGCGGATGAAAGCACATCGAAATTGAGGAGAAGATGAAAGCACCTCGATATTAAAGAGCAGGTGAAAGCACATCGATATTGGGGAGCAGGTGAAAGCACCTCGATATTAAGGAGCATGTGAAAGCACCTCGATATTGAGGTGCAGATGAAAGCACCTTGATATTGAGGAGCAGATGAAAGCACTTCGATATTGAGGAGCAGGTGAAAGCACATCGATATTGAGGAGCAGATGAAAGCACGTTGATATTGTGGAGCAGATGAAAGCACCTCGATATTGAGGAGCAGATGAAAGCACTTTGATATTAAGGAGCAGATGAAAGCACCTTGATATAGAGAAACAGATGAAAGACCTCGATATTGATGAGCAGATGAAAGCACCTCGATATTGAGGAGCAGAAGAAAGCAACTCGATATTGAAGAACAGATGAAACCACCTCGATATTGATGAGCAGATGAAAGCACCTCGATATTGAGGAGCAGATGAAAGCACCTCGATATTGAGGAACAGATATAAGCACCTTGATATTGAGAAGCAGGTGTAAACAGCTCCATATTGAGGAGCAGATGAAAGCAACTCTATATTGAAGAGCAGATGATAGCACCTCGATATTGAGGAGCAGGTGAGAGCACCTTGATATTGAAGAGCAGATGTAAACAGCTCCATATAGAGGAGCAGCTGAAAGCACCTCGATATTAAGGAGCAGATGAGATCACCTTGATATTGAGGACTCAGATGAAACCATATCGATATTGGGGAGCAGATGAAAGCACATTGATATTGAGGAATCAGATGAAAGCATATCGATATTGGGGAGCAGATGAAAGCACATTGATATTGAGGAATCAGATGAAAGCATATCGATATATATATATATATATATATATATATATATATATATATATATATATATATATTTATATATATATATATATATATTTATATATATATATATATATATATATATATATATACAAAAAAGTAAACATTAATAAAAAAAAAAGCCCGCTACTCGCTGCTCCTAAAAAGAATCCAAAGAGGTGGCCGAAAGATAGGTCAGTTTCGGGAGGAGAGGTGTCCTGATACCCTCCTCTTGAAAGAGTTCAAGTCGTAGGCAGTAGGAAATACAGATGAAGGAAGATTGTTCCAGAGTTTACCAGCGTGAGGGATGAAAGAGTGTAGATGCTGGTTAACTCTTGCATAAGGGGTTTGGACAGTATAGGGATGAGCATGAGTAGAAAGTCGAGTGCAGCGGGGCCGCGGGAGGGGGGGAGGCATGCAGTTAGCAAGTTCAGAAGAGCAGTCAGCGTGGAAATATCGATAGAAGATAGAAAGAGAGGCAACATTGCGGCGGAATTTAAGAGGTAGAAGACTATCAGTATGAGGAGGAGAGCTGATGAGACGAAGAGCCCTAGCCTCCACTCTGTCCAGAAGAGCTGTGTGAGTGGAGCCCCCCCACACATGAGATGCATACTCCATACGAGGGCGGACAAGGCCCCTGTATATGGGGAGCAGATGATAGCGGCTCTATAATGATGAGAAGAGGAGAGCACCTCGTTATTGAGGAGCAGATGAAAGCACCTTGATATAGAGGAGCAGATGAAAGCACCTCGATATTGATGAGCAGGTGAAAGCACCTCGATATTGAAGAGCAGATGAAAGCCCCTTGATATTGAGGAGCAGATATAATTTCTTCGATATTGAAGAACAGGTGAAAGCACATTGAAATTGAGGAGCAGATGAAAGCACCTTGATACTGAGGAGCAGATGAGAGCACCTCGATATTGAGGAGCAGATGAGAGCACCTCGATATTGAGGAGCAGATAATAGAACCTCGATATTGAGGAGCAGATGAAAGCACATCGATATAGAGGAGCAGATGAAGGCACCTTGATATTGAGGACCAGATGAAAGAACCTCGATATTGAGGAGCAGATGAAAAGAATTCGATATTGAGGAGCAGGTGAAAGCACATCGATATAGAGGAGCATATGAAAGCACATTGATATTGAAAAGCAGATGAAAGCACCTCGATATTGAGGAGCAGATGAAAACACCTTGATATTGAGGAGCAGATGAAAGCACATCCATATTAAGGAGCAGATGAAACCACCTTCATATTGAGGAGAAGATGAAAGCACCTGGTTATTGAGCAGCAGACGAAAGCACCTCGATATTGAGGAGCAGATGAAAGCACATCCATATTAAGGAGCAGATGAAACCACCTCGATACTGAGGAGCAGATGAAAGCACCTGGTTATTGAGCAGCAGACGAAAGCACCTCGATATTGAGGAGAAGATGAAAGCACCTCGACATTGAGGAGTACATAAAAGCACCTCGATATTGAGTACCAAGTGAAAGCACATCGAAATTGGGGAGTAGATGAAAGCACCTAGATATTGAGGAGTAGATGAAAGCACCTCGATATTGAGGAGTAGATAAAAGCACCTCGATATTGAGTGCCAAGTGAAAACACCTCGATATTAAGGAGCAGGTGAAAGCAACTCGATATTGGGGAGGAGGTGAAAGTACCTCGATATTGAGAAGCAGGTGAAAGCACACCGATATTGAGGAGCAGGTGAAAGCACATCGATATTGAGGAGCAGGTGAAGGCAAATCGATATTGAGGAGCATGTGAAAGCAAATCGATGTTGAGGAGCAGGTGAAAACAAATCGATATTGAGGAGCAGGTGAAAGCAAATCGATATTGAGGAGCAGATGAAAGTACCTCAAAATTAAGAAGCAGGTGAAAGTACCTCGATATTGAGAAGCAGGTGAAAGTACCTCAAAATTAAGAAGCAGGTGAAAGTACCTCGATATTGAGAAGCAGGTGAGAGTATCTCAAAATTAAGAAGCAGGTGAAAGTACTTCGATATTGAGAAGCAGGTGAAAGTAAATCGATATTAAGAAGCAGGTGAAAGCACCTCGATATTAAGGAGCAGGTGAAAGCACCTCAATATTGAGGAGCAGATGAAAGCACATCGATATTGAGGAGCACATGAAAGCACATCGATATTGATGAGCAGGTGAAAGCACCTCAATATTAAGAAGCGGGTGAAAACACATCGATATTGAGGAGCAGGTGAAACCACCTCGATATTGAGGAGCAGGTGAAACCACCTCGATATTGAGGAGCAGGTGAAACCACCTCGATATTGAAGAGCAGATGAAAGCACATCGATATTGAGGAGCAGGTGAAACCACCTCGATATTGAGGAGCAGATGAAAGCACCTCAATATTGAGAAGCAGGTGAAAGCAAATCGATATCGAGGAGAAGGTGAAAGCACATCGATATTAAGGAGCAGGTGAAAGCACATCTATATTGAGGAGCAGGTGAAAGCACCTTGTTATTGAGGAGCAGATGAAAGCACCTTGATATTGATGTGCAGATGAAAGCACCTTCATATTGAGGAGCAGATAAAAGCACCTTGAAACTGAGCAGCAGGTGAAAGCATATCGTTATTGGGACGGATGAAAGCACCTTGATATTGAGAAACAGATGAAAGCACCTTGATATTGAGGACCAGGTGAAAGCACTTCGATATTGAGGAGGAGGTAAAAGCACATCTATATTGAGGAACAGGTGAAAGCTCCTTGACATTGAGGAACTAATGAAGGCACCTCGATATTGAGGAGCAAGTGAATGCACCTTGATATTGAGGAGCAGATGAAAGCACCTTGTTATTGAGGAGGAGATGAAAGCACCTTGATTTTGAGGAACACATGATAGCACCTCTATATTGAGGAGCAGATGAAACCACCTTGATATTGAGGAACAGATGAAAGCACCTCGATATTGAGGAGCAGATAAAAGCATCTTGTTATTGAGGAGGAGATGAAAGCACCTCGATATTGAGAAGCAGATGATATCACCTCGATAATGAGGAGCAGATGAAAGCACATCGATATTGAGGTGCAGATGAAAGCACCTCGTTATTGATGAGCAGATGAAAGCACCTCGATATTGAGGAGCAGCTGAAAGCACATCGATATTGAGGAGCAGATGAAAGAACCTCGATATTGAGGAGCATATGAAAGAACCTCGATAATGAGTAGCAGATGAAAGAACCTCGATATTGAGGAGCAGATGAAAGCACATCCATATTGAGGAGAAGAAGAAAGCACCTTGATATTGAGTAGCAGAAGAAAGCACCTTGATATTGAGGAGCAGATGAAAGCATCTCCATATTATGGAGCAGATGAAAGCACATCGATATTGGGGAGCAGATGAAAGCACCTTGATATTGAGGAGCAGAAGAAAGCACCTTGATATTGAGGAGCAGATGAAAGCACCTTGATATTGATGAACAGATGAAAGCACCTATATATGGAGGAGCGGATAAAAGCACCTTGAAATTGAGGAGCAGGTGAAAGCACATCGATATTGTGGGCGGATGAAAGCACCTTGATATTGAGGAGCAGGTGAAACCACATCGATATTGAGAAGCAGATGAAAGCACCTTGATATTGAGGAGCAGGTGAAAGCACATCGATATTGGCGAGCAGGTGAAAGCACCTTGATATTGAGGAGCAGGAGAAAGCACATCGATATTGAGGAGCAGGTGAAAGCACCTCGATATTGGGGAGCGGGTGAAAGCACATCCATATTGAGGAAAAAATAATAGCACCTCGATATTGAGGAACAGATGAAAGCACCTCGATATTGAGGAGCAAGTGAAAGCACATCCATATTGAGGAGCAGACAATAGCACCTCGATGTTGAGGAGCAGATGAAAGCACATCGATATGGAGGAGCAGATGAAAGCAGCTCTATATTGAGGAGCAGGTGAAAGCACATGGATATTGAGGAGCAGATGAAAGCACCTTGATATTGAGGAGCAAATAAAAGCACATCGATATTGAGGAGCAGATGAAAGCACCTTGATATTGAGGAGCAGAAGAAGCACCTTGATATTGAGGAGCAGATGAAAGCACCTCGATATTGAGGAGCAGATGAAAGCACATCGATATTGAAACAGATGAAAGCACATTAATATTGAGATGCAGGTGAAAGCACATCGATATTGAGGAACAGATGAAAGCACATCGATATTGAGAAGCAGATGAAAGCACATCGATATTGAGGAGCAGATGAAAGCACATCGATATTGAGGAGCAGAAGAAAGCAACTTGATATTGAGGAGCAGATGAAAGCACATAGATATTGAGGAGCAGATGAAAGCACCTCGATATTGAGGAGCAGATGAAAGCACATCGATATTGAGAAGCAGATGAAAGCACATCGATATTGAGGAGCAGATGAAAGCACATCGATATTGAGGAGCAGATGAAAGCACATCGATATTGAGGGCCAGATGAAAGCACATCGATATTGAGAAGTAGGTGAAAGCACCTTGATATTGAGGAGCAGATGAAAGCACCTTGATATTGAGGAGCAGATGATAGAACCTCGATATTGAGGAACAGATGAGAGCACCTTGATATTGAGGAGCAGATGAAAGAACATCGATATTGGGGAGCAGAAGATAAAACATCGATATTGAGGAGAAGATTAAAGCACTTCGATATTAAGGAGCAGGTGAAAGCACCTCAATATTGAGGAGCAGGTGAAAGCACCTCGATATTGAGGTGCAGATGAAAGCAACTTGATATTGAGGAGCAGATGAAAACACTTCGATATTGTGGAGCAGGTGAAAGCACATCGATATTGAGGAGCAGAGGAAAGCACGTTGATATTGAAGAGCAGATGAAAGCACCTCGATATTGAGGAGCAGATGAAAGCACTTTGATATTTAGGAGCAGATAAAAGCACCTTCATATAGAGGAGCAGATGAAAGCACCTCGATATTGATGAGAAGATGAAAGCAACTCGATGTTGAGGAACAGATGAAAGCACCTCGATATTGAGGAACAGATGAAAGCACCTTGATATTGAGGAGCAGATGTAAACAGCTCCATATTGAGGAGCACATGAAGGCACCTCGATATTGAGAAGCAGATAATAGCACATCGATGTTGAGAAGCAGGTAATAGCACCTTGATATTGAGGAGCAGATGTTAACTGCTCCATATAGAGTAGCAAATGAAATCACCTCGATATTGAGGAATCAGATGAAAGCATATCGATATTGAGGAGCAGATGATAGCACCTCGATAATTATGAGCAGATGAAAACACCTCGATATTGAATAGCAGATGAAAGCACCTTGATATAGAGAAGCAGATTAAAGCACCTCGATATTGATGAGCAGGTGAAATTACCTCGATATTGAGGAGCAGATGAAAGCACCATGATATTGAGGAGCAGATGAAAGCACCTCGATATTGAGGAGCAGATGAAAACACATAGATATTGATGAGCAGATGAAAGCACTTTGATATTGAGGAGCAGATGAAAGCACCTTGATATTGAGAAGCAGATGAAAGCACCTCGATATTGATATTGATATTGATATCTTTATAGGCCATTGATATGATAGAATATATTATAAACAGTAAACAGTAATAGTACAGCCCAGGTCCATTAAGCAAGAAGTTTGTGTATGGACCATTTTTAATGAACAAAGAAAAATATAGAACATGCAAATGTTTTGGCCTAGTTGAAGACAGTATCTATCATGTATAAGACATAAATACAGCACATTTTAGTTTATTGCCTACTCACACAAATACATGTACATGCAGACCCACATGTGTACATACATAAACACATACATACATACATACATATACACATACACATACATGTACATACATACACACATACATGCAGCCTAGCATACATATACAAATACATATATAAAGAAATACACATATACGTTCATACAAACAATACACATACACATCATATACATACATATGGACATACATACAAACATATATACATACATACATACATACAAATACATACACATATACACATACATATACATATACACACATATATACACATACACACATTCATACGCATCCATATACATACATTATGTACATATATATACACACATACATACACAAATACATACACACACACATACATATATACACATACATACACACATACATACATATACATATACATACACACACATATGCATACATAAACACAAATACACATACACATATACATACATACATACATACATACATACACATATACATACACACATATACATTCACATACACACACACATACATATACATACATACATGTATATATAGTATTGTAACTAATAATAGTAGAAAAAAAAATAATAATAATAGCAATAATAATATTAACATGTCTGATTATTGTTCATAACTTTGCAATAAAGATGATTTAATTTTGCCTTTAAATGTATTAATAGAAGTGAGTGATTTGATATCCTGTGGGAGGTTGTTCCAGTGTGTGACGCCCCGCACACTCACACTGCGCTGAGCCTGGACAGTGCGACAGTACGGTACTCTTAGGTCATGTGGTCGTCTTGTGTTGATGTTATGAGACAGTGGCTGGAATATGTTGGTGGGATACACATGTAATGCTTTCAGTACAAATAAACAAGTCTGAAGCAATATAAGATCTGGTAATTTGAGAAGCTTGTAGTCACAAAAGAGAGGGTTGGTATGTTCATATTTTGATTTATATGACATTACCCTAATAACTTTTTTCTGTGCAGCAAATAGTTGGTCTATAAGTGTTTTGAATGCTCCTCCCTAAACTGCTGAACAATACAGTAACACTGGATATACAGTAGAATAATATATTAGTTGTAGGGAATCTTTTGTTCCATTATTTCTAATTCTATATATTACATCTGTGATTTGAGATATTCTAATACAAACTTGCTGTAAGTGAGCTTTCCACGTTAGGTTTTCGTCAATTGTTACACCTAGGAAACTTATGTTGTTGACTCGACTCAATGATTTATTATTTAATTGTACATCAATATTGTCTTGAATTGAATGTGTGGAACTAGATAGCATATAGAATGTCTTTGAAATATTTAGTGTTAATTTATTAGCAGTAATCCAATTTGATACATTTATTTGTTCTTTATTTAGAATTGCTATAATATCTTTAATGTTGTGACCCTGTACATATATTGTGGTATCATCTGCAAACAACAAAAAATGTAATTTAGTACTTGTGTATATTATATCATTGACATATATTAAAAAGAATTGGTCCCAGAATAGACCCTTGTGGAACATCGCACCTGACCGTACTGTAGGAAGAAGATTTGTTATTGTATACTGTAAATTGTGTTCTGGAGGACAAATAGCTTTTTGAAAAAGTATGAGCTTTTCCACGTATGCCATATATACTTAATTTATGCAGCAAAATGTTATGGGATATGGTATGAAAACCCTTACTTAGGTCACAAAACACTGTAATTTGAATAATTTTATTATCTAATGTATCATGAATACTTTGGCAAAGATTGTGAATAGCTAGTTCAGTGGAGTAATTGGATCTCAAGCCATACTGACAGTCGGTTAAAAGTGAAAATTTTGTGAAGTAGTCAATCAATCTAATGGCAATTAGTTTTTCAAATATTTTGCTAATGCTTGAAAGGATAGAAACCGACCTGTAATTATTATAATTAGATTTTTCACCTTTCCTAAATATTGGTATCACTTTTGCTACTTGCAATTGTTTAGGAAAGTAACCCTCTGTAAAACATTTATTTATAATGATCTTTAAAGTACTTTTATATTGATGTCATCAAACCCCGGAGACGTAACTTTTAGATTATTTATAACATCCTTAATTTCTTGCTCTGTTGTGGGTTTAAGAAAGAATGATAAAGGGACTGGCTCTGGAAGAAAGGACTCAAATGAAACTGAAGGTGGACCGATATCTGAAACTAATTTGCTACCAATATTCGTGAAGTAGTTATTAAATTCGTCTGCAATATCGCTGTCATTAGATACAGTTTTATATTGAAAATTCATTGAAGTTGGCAATTTCGATCTATTTATCCCCATTAAGTAATGTAAAGTTATCCATGTTTTTTTTGAGTCACCTGATGGTTCACTAAATTTTTCTTTAAAGTAATTCTCTTTGGCTGTCCTTTTTATTGATGTCAACGTATTCCTATATCGTTTAAATATTGTTTCATAGGTTAGTGGCCATTTTGCGTATAACTTTTGTAACTTGTTACGATGTTTTATTGACTTTATTAAACCTGGAGTTATGTATTGCTTGCCAAAATGTTTTTCTTTAACCAAAAATGATTTTATTGGGAAATTAATGTTATATAGTCTCTTGAATGTGTCCATGTAGAAATTAGATATATTTTCAGTTCCTTCATTATTAGCTAGTTCTAAATCCCACCTAAATTTTTTTTTTATTTCTTCTTTGAAAGTTGCAATTTTATCATTGGTAATAATTCTCTTTGTTACATGCACATATGATATATTGTTAAGGGCAAGTGTAGAAAAAAGACCAAATACCGGGAAGTGGTCACTGATTGATGAATAAAATATACCACTTTTCATATAATTGTGAATGTCATTTGACCATATATGATCAATTAATGTTGCAGAGGTAGAGGTTACTCTGGTTGGCTTTAAAATACTTTGAAAGAAGTTGTAGGAATGGAACATATTAATGTATGAAATGGTATTGTTATTGGCATTTAACAGGTTAACATTAAAATCTCCCATCAAATAACATGGTAAACTAAGATTAGATACATAATCTAAAATTTGTTCCATTGACTCAAAAAAATCATTGAGTGATGCATTGGGTGGTCTGTAAAAAACACCTATTATGAAATTTGAAGGCTTGATTATTTTAATACATAGTGATTCAAGGTGTGGTAGTTTTAAACAAGCGTTAGTAATCTTTTTTCCTTGAAACTTGTTATGCAGATAAATAGCTAAGCCTCCCCCTTGTGTTGACTTATTCTGAAAGTATGAAAAGTAGTTACTCTGGTTATATAAGTTACATATGGCATCATTTAGACGTGTTTCACATAACCCGATAGCATCAAACGTGACAGAAGGTTGATTTAAACATTCATCAAATAACAAGTCCAGGTGTTGAGGAACACTATTTATATTATAAGACAATATGTTTAAACTATTTGGAGGAAAAGTTTCTTGTAAGTCCTCATTACAGAAAACATAATCACATGTTGGTTCTGGCAGTATCGGTTCACTTGATCGATCTATAACATGATTGGGTCTTTCTAATTCACTAAAATCATATGTTAATGTATTTAAAATGCTAAGTGGGTAGTTGTGATTGTCCATAATTATCATATTAGTAAATTCTATGTCATTTAAATTATGAAATGGCAGGTATTGGTTTATATTCATTATATAGATGTTGATATTATATTACACTATTTATAGTACGAAGTTATTTTCTCACGGCACCTCGTAGACTTTTCTTCACCGGTTTATTCTGTGTCGAGGCAGCAGGTGTAGTAGCAGGAATGGAAGGAGACGAGCAGGGGGCCGGACCATCACGAAGAGGTGCGGGCAGGGTGGGGAAGGGACCATTCCCGGCGCCAGCCCATGCCCCCGCCACCTCCACGACGACCCCACAAGCAGCAGCAGCAGCAGCAGCAGGCCCCGGCTCCGCCCGTACCCCGGCGCCAGCCACACCCCGTGGTCCCCGTCGACTGCCGCATCCGATCAACTCCAACGTCGCTGGTCTTGTCTTTGATGATTAACTTGCTGTGACGGAAGAATGCCACTTTCCCTTGTGCTCTTGCCTGTTTTAGTAGAGGCATCTGAGCATTCTTCACGGCTTGTGACGCTGCACAGAGGTCATCGTTCACGAATATGTTCGTGCCCCTCAGCTTCTTGGAGTTCCTCATCACAGCTTCTCGATCGCAGTAACGAGAGAATCTTGCTACGATGGGACGAGGCCTGGAGTCGCGGTGCACACCGACACGATGGGCTCGCTCCAGCACGAGTCCCGGCAGCTGCATCTTTTCCTCCAGGAGTGACGTCACGGCAGCCGCCGTCTGCTCCCATGGCTCAGTGGGCAGTGGCGTCACCAGGGAAAAAAATTTGGGGGGGCTTTAGCCCCTAGGTAATGATGGGCGTCGGGCGAGCGCAGCGAGCCCAACCAGCTGGACCCATTCTAGGGTTATTTTGAGGCCCAAAAAAGAGATGAAAGTAGAATTAATCTTTATTACTTGATAATAAAAAAAAAAGATGATAAAAAAAGAATAAATGTAAAATTATAATATATACTCAGGTACTTTCCTTATTGAACGTAAATAGGTACATGGGATACTGGTAGTTAAACAGAATAAGATCATTAATATGAAAAGTAACTTAAGCTTGACCGCCTATGCTCCATGTTAAGTATGGGTTAGTGACATGCGCCGTATGGTGGATTTTCCCAAATTTGATTGAGATTGTATTGGAAGGGAAGCAAATTTGTCCACTACTACATCAAGATCAAGTGAATCTACCACACCTTTTTCAATTGAAATTGTACCCAGACTGGTCAGCCGTTTCTGACCCATTGTTGCCCTAATGTATGTTTTAACAAGCTTCAATACAGAGAATGATCGTTCACATTTAGCATTACTTACTGGGAAAGTGAGAGCCAAATGCAGTAAATTCCAGAGTGTACTGAAACCTTGCTTTAGAGGCTTTAGTTTATCTAAAGCATTAGATATGGATTTAGCATCATGTAGTGTTCTCTGATCCACTTTTGCATTGCATTTATATGATACGTGGATTCTCCATGCTTTAATGCTTTTTCATGCATCTTTTTCCAGACTCTAAAGCCATCGTTGGTGAATGTTACTTCTTTGTGACCAACACTACCGCCAAAAAGTCTACATGGAAAACAATAAACTCGGTCATTAGTCACAGAGTATTCCAGCCACTCATACCTTTTATACCACTCATATTGGAAAGACCTGGTCTGAGAACCGGACTGTAATTTAGGATACACTTTAAGTCTCGGCTGTGTGGGTCCCTCTTCTGGCTTTGTGGCTAGATCCTGCACCTGCTCTTTAACAGGTGTTAGTATGTCAGCATTGTCAGGATTATCACTTGTACTGGGTTGTACCTAAAAAAGATGTATGAAATATGTTAAACTGTACCAGAAAAAAAAAAGTTATAGTCATAAATAATATTTTGAAGGTCGAATTTCTGGTTCCAACAGTCCCAATTCCCATTTAAAATAAATAATTGAAATTGAATTTATTCATGCACCAACCCTCGAGGAGTATATGGCGCTCAATTTCCCCCAGAATACGACCCACAATGGTCGGTTTTGCATCCAGGTACCTTAGCGTACCTAATTATGGCTAGGTGAACCAGAGCGACGGGTTTGAAAGGGTTGTTGCTCATACAACCCCACTCGTTCGGGAATCGAACCCAAATTCTCTCGGTTGTGAGTCGAGACTCGAGAGTGTTACCAATATCACCATTCACCACAAGTAAATAAGTAAACATATTAAAACTTTAGCTAACAACATCAATGATGACAACGCCAATAACGTGAACAATGACATCAACAACAGCGACGACATACACAACAATGCTAACAACGACGACAATAACAACGAAATAAGAACTTTTAGTTAAGGAACTTACAGATATAGGGATGGTTTCAGGAGCTTGGGTAAGTTGGGGGTTAGAGTCAGATTGACGGTTAGGCCTATCTGGGTTTCCTTCTGATTTTTCATCCCCTGCAGTATCCACATCCTCATTTTTTTGGCTTTGAGCTATGCTAGGACGAACACAAAAGAACTTCCTTATATCACCAGGGGAATCCTTAGACCTTTTCATGATGATTCATCACCTGAAGCAGAATGAGTGGCTAGTCACACCGCTAGTGTCGTATCTGCAGGTGTTCCAAATTCCAATTAGTCTACAGGCCTATAGGAAAAAGCAAATACTCTTTACATTACTATAAAATACGATAGTAAAGCATTTCTTACCCTGTTAACCAAATTCTTAAGCTAGTGTTATCCTAAGCTACATTAAAGTCTGTTTCACAGTACAGACATACAGGCATAGGCTACACACACCAATTACTGACACACACACACACACACACACACACACACACACACACACAC